>NW_024353908.1:4768768-5032632 GCF_902729225.1 Pteropus medius
TAACTTGTTTGTGATCCTCACCATATTTTAACAATAATTCCACTCTTGGTATAATTAATAGAAAATTTGTTTCTAAAGGTAAAAATTAGGTCAGAAATGGAGATTATTAAAATGTACAATTGCAAAAGCCTGACCCTGCAAACCCCATTTATGCAACCGAGTTCCAAAATGCGTTTGAGTGCTTGATGACTCACTGTGGCTTCTTCCTCTGGCTGGTTTAGTGTAGGCAAGAGGTTAGCCGACTAGGGGAAATTAAAACAATGTTGTACATTATATTGTTACCAGCCATCGAAAAGGCTATTTTGTATGCAAGACAGCAATGCTGAGATATATGGAGAGCCCTAGGCTAAGTACAGAAGATAATTACATTTGGAATTTTACTGAGTTAAGTCATTTACAGCTTCAAACAGTTGCAGAGAAAAATCAGGCAAAACACACTTAAACTTTTTGTTGTGACTTTTCAGAATAGAAAGGATTTTTTAAAATTAGTTATCTTATATGACAAATTACATTTTTTTAGTAAATTGTCTTTAGCTAGTTAATATTTTTTTTTCCATTCAGACCATATATATGACCTTATTAGAACAGTAGGATATTTATACAGGCAAAGGGTAGGTACATCATAAAAATCCCCAAATTTTTTATGTAAGTCTTTGTAAACATCTTTAAAGGTAACAAGTTTATTGGGAAGGAAGAAAGTAGTGTATGTATCTCACCCGGAAAGTTCACTTATTTTGAAGTGTAGTAAGCTCTTAAAAAATTGGATTCAACAGAAAAAGAAAAAAAACAATATTGCTGTTGATACCTGAATTTACGTGTATTTGTGGTAGTTTATAAAGTGGTACAAGTTCCTACATTTATTTATTTAGTTGATAAAATTAAATTCTTAATGATTAGCTAGAATAAATCGTTTACTAGAGTTGTTGTCCTGGTTCTCTCAAGTAGGCATTACAGACTGCAGATGTAAGTGTGGGGCCATTGTTAATTCCTCGAGAACTGATTATTCTACTTATTATTCCTCAGTCTCCACTAAGAGCAGACAGGAGAAAGGAAGGAGTTAGATCATTAATAAGTCAAGTAGTTATCTCCTGGCAACTTTAGTGTTGTTTTTTTGGTGGATGTGGCCTGGGAGTGGTACAGACTGATATAAGAATTCTTCGATTATTTGCAGATTTCATTTATTTATAGATTTCATCCTTCAGCTCTAAATTAAACTGAAGGCAGGCTTTTCAGTTTGTGATAGGAATCCAAGAAGCTCATGGGCCAGAAATTATTATGTAGTAGTTACCTGTGATGTTCCAAATAGTATTTTTGCTTGAGAATTTGCTTTACTGAAGGAGGGGACTAATTCTGAAGGGTTCAGTTTCTTCAAAGCTTGAGAGACTTGTTAGTGTTGAAATAGTGCTTGCTGAAAGCAGGAATTGACAAACTACAGACCATGGACCAAATCCCATGAGCTAAGAAAGCTTTTTACATGTTGAATAGCTGGGGAGAGAGGGTCAAAGAAGAATAAATTATATATAAATTCAAGTTTCAGTGTCCATATATAAGGTCGTATTGGCACACAGCCACACCCCTTCATTTACGAAGTATCTATGGCTGCTTTTGCATTACAACGGAAAAGTTGAGTAATTGCCAGAGTCCCTGTGGCCTGCAAGACTGAAAATATTTACTATCTGGCTGGTCCTTAGAGAAGTTTGCCAAACAAACTCTGGTCAAGAGGAGCAGAGAAAACAATTTCATCACATTATTAGCAACTCGTTCCCTTATGTTCCTGGCTACCCAAAGGTCCGCTCATGTCTTCTCCTTCTTCACCTTGGTATGTAAAATTAGTCTTAGTGACCACATTGGTCAGGTTTCCTCAATAGCAGCTTCACTTCACCTGCCATTCTTTGGTGTCATGGAAAGCTGGCTGAGGAATATACATTCATTCATTCATCCATTCATCTACTCGTTGATTTAGCAAATATTGCCCAGACCCAATAACATAGCAAGAACTTTGCTAGAACCACTAAGGGAATATAAGAGTGAGTAAGAGAGATAAGGCCACCCTCCTGGTTCTTAACATTCCAGAAGAAAAATAGAATTTAAATAAACAATTTTCCATTGCTGTCATCCATCAGTTGGGCAGTGCTAGCTAACATTAGAAACATGTTCAAGAGTTAGTGCTAGGCAGGGCCCAAACCATAATAGATTTTATTATTAGTTATTATTCAGTCGAATGAAATACAGAAGAAAGCGTCAACAATTTTTAGTATTTAAAGAACCCTTGCCCTGCAATAGAATTTAGAGAAGCTCTTATCAGGAGTTGGATTGAGAGTCTTTGCGTTGCAGACCTGGCACATTTGGGAGAGTTTGGGGCAAGATACAGTTATACTCACAGCTACTCTCAATTGAGGCCTCCTATTTCTCTGATGTTCATCATTTCCATGTTTGTGCTGTCACATTTGCTATTTTATGCACCCCTGTCTGGAAATGTACTTTTTAATGAACTTAACTGTCATCGTGCCTATAGAACCCGAGGTATTGGGGAAATCAGGTTCATGCAGCAGCAAGAATACTTTGAAGAGATGTTCTTGTGCTTAAACAGCCTTTCTGTCGTTTCCTACTGGCATCACCACCCCCTTCTCTCGGCAGCAGGTCAGTGTCTCACCTCATCTGGAAGGGATCCCCGGGATGTGACCAACTCTAGAGCTACTTCTCTTTCCCTTAAAGAAGTCATTTCCCAGTCTGGGGAATACCTGATCCTCCAAGTATCGCAGAGTATGTTACAAAATCACCATTTATTAATTTTTTAATTTGAAAAACATTGCACCACTTAGCACTGCAGGAAAGAGCAGTCAGGGTTTGAACAATTCCCAAAATAGGGTGACGATATTAGAGTAAGAGAACTCTCTCCCTGCCATCCAGACTCATAAGACTTCTCTCTGCAGAACAGTACTCAGGCCTCTGGTGTTTATATCTGGGAGAGAGGTCACACGTGTGCCTCCATTGTAAAAACAAACCCAATAAGCTCAGATTGGATCTTACAGTATAGATCAGTGGAGGTTCATTATGTCCGCTGTAGAGAATCATTATGGAAAAATTCCACAGGAGAATTCAGGAGGGCAGAGTCCGTCCACCTCAGACATGACCAAAGCTTGTGAAAGCCACTGAGTGCTGTCCTGTGTACCTTTCCAGTGCATGGAATCTAAACCCTAGAAACCTCAACTCTGACCCAAACAGAAGGCCCTTGTATTTCTTACCTATAGTCAAACTTCCCTTAAAGAATTGGATGCAATTTTTTTTTTTACTCACGTTGTTAGTTTTAGAAGATAGTGGCTAGAGAGGTTTCCCTTTGTGGTGCTATTCCACTTTGTATTGCTATTCTACTTTGTGGTGCTTTTCCACTTGAAGCAAGTGGAAAAGCCTATAAGATTCTTATGGAGAGTGTTCAGGCAGCCAGTCAGAAATCAAGGAGATAGATATGGAGTCTGAGGTAGACCTGTCTAATCAGCGCTGTGCGTGAAATGCACCCGTATTTGTTTTTGTAGGAAGACATCAAAATATATAATGCATGTTTTCTTACTTAGCAGTAGATACCTTAAGTAGAGTTTGTTCATTAATGCAGTTCTCCTCTTACGCCCTGTGACCTGTCTCACTGAGCTGGGAGTGAGGGTCAGAAAGACATTTTAGTGGGCATTGCGAGCCTTTTGGAATATTTCTTACTGCATTTCATTATTAAAAGGACAGCTGTAAATTTTTTTTGACATCTTATCAATGGACTGGATGATTAACCCCAGCTATTACCTGGAAACCCAACATTGTAAACCCAAGTAGTTATATTAGGTTCTTACACTGTATACTTAGGCACATAACATGAAGACAGCTGAACTCCACAGAAATCATTTGGGTCAAGGATACGGCTTTTTGAGGTCAGGGAATGCATTTTAAGATTTCATCTGTTAGATGTTCTCTTTCGACAGATTATTCCAGATGTGCAGTCATGGAAATGAGTTAGAACTGGAAAGGAAAAAAACTCCCACAGTCAATAAGCATGGTCTTATATATGTCATGAAATATACAGCTCCCTCCCCCTCAAGACAGAGAGAGAGAGGTTGAGACATCGGAACTGTAAATAAATTGAGAATAAGGATTTCCCATCCCAAATGCCATTGGCCAGGATTGTAAGGGAGCATTTGAACCTTCCTTGACGGTTGGCCACCTGTTGTCTACCAGACCTAGGGCCAAGGATTTAAATTCATACTGATCCAGTTACCTGGATCGCTTCTCTCAACTGTCAAACTCCGGACAAGATACCATAAAAGGCATCTCAGTGGCTGGAATAGAATTCTAGTTGAGGAAGAGAGAAAACCAGTTTAACAGACAACAAGAAAAAAAAGTCTTCTGACGGACTGACCTCTCAGAAAGCTGAGACATTCATAATGTAGATACATTTTTTTTTTTTGGCCACATATACTGTATTGGTTTTAATCTGTTCTATGATAATGTGACCTTGATCAGTTGTCAGCAATCCTCTCTGGTGTGTGAAGATGGGTTTTGAATGGAAGAAAAAGAATCCTTAGAGATTTGGCATTTTATCACGTCCATGGCTCAGCATGTGTCAGGGGAACAGGTCTCAGGACAGGCTTCCTATGAACCCTCAACCTACAGACCCTTTAAAGTGGATATTGAAAGCAGCTGAGGGGAAAGGAGCCAACTTGACTGATGGGGATGATCTGCCTGGCCCAGGCAGGGGGTGGGGGTGGAGGGGTGTGTACCTTTTATTCTTTGATAAGTTTGATTCCATTCCATCACCATTTATCAAGCACCTATTGTATTCAAAGCACTGGATACAGATAAGTAAGGTGGCCTCTTCCTTCCTGTAATGTGCAATCTAGTAAGGGAGGGTAAGAGTAGCACTTCTCTAAATCCACACCAGCCAGAGCTGGAGGACAGGCATTGTGGAGGTGATCAGGAAAGGGCGATTGGCAAGGACATTCCAGACCAAGGGAGCCTGATTGTAGGGTAAGGGAGAAAGATAGTGGAAAAATATGTTGTTCTTTTTAAATTGATCTGTTTGTTCAGTAGGAAATGGGGTGACCAAACATCGCATTTTGCTTACTTGGGCCTGAGCAACTCCTGGGGCTTGGGATTTTCAGTTTCAAAACTAGGAAAGTCCGGGGCAAAATGGAATGGGTTGGTTACCCTAACGATCAGTTTGAATCCATTGGCTATGGAAGAGATCTGTTTAATGCTTCATGTTCTGCTTGTAATTATTTCATAGAGGAGCTTAAAAACCATTTGAAAGGATACTTATTAAGGTCCTGCTATATGCCAAACACTGTTCTAGGGCTTCCCACCCTCAATTTCATTCAATCCTCAGAACCCTTCTGTAAGTAGATTCTACTATATTTCCTTGATCCTAAGAGTCTTCTATTTAAAGAAAAAATCTTGCATTTGGAAATTAATATGTGTCTCATGCTTAATGAGCATGTTTAATATAATATTTCTTATTGTTCTTTGAAAAGGTGTTACTGAGTGGATGGCGATCCTAACAATGATTAGCCTCTTAGAGCCAGAGAAATCATTTTCAGTGTCCGCCTTTTTAGAGATGAGAAAACTGAGGTTTAAAAGGTCTACTTAACTTGTTCAAAGCCAATGGCAAATAATGGAGAGTGCTAGTTTTTACCCAGGGTCATCATGGCCCAGTGGGGTTGTGTGCATACACCCAGGAGTTACAGTTCACTGGTTTTAAAAACTTGGCTTATGGGGCCATACTGTTTTCTTTCTCATGGAGTTCTCTCCTGAGCAGTCCATGGCAGCAGGGCAAGGCTAGAGCTCAGTGATCCTGGGATCACTCCAAAGTTTTCTTCATCTACACCAGGAACTGTGAGCTCTAAGAAAATATCAGCAGGGAAAAAAATTCACAAGTATCAATAACAGAGGGAGACATTAAGACTAACAGAAATCAGTTACTATAGGGACTTTACATGTGATTATTCTACCATTAGCACTGCTATTTATAATCACACCAGCTTCCTGGACTTTCACAAATATATAATCTATAACGTGTCCCCCTTTGCACTTTTCTAACCCCATTCAGGACATTTCCTCACGGCAGTGGCCTGCCAGAGCCTCATTCCTCTCTCTGAATAAGCTCAGAGAATGCTGGGGAAAGAGAGGTCCCGACAGCATCATAGCTTCATGTTGCCACTGCTTTGTGAGTAGAGCCAAGAAAAAGAAGAGAGAGTCTCTGGGTTTCTCACTTCCACGGTCCCTCTTTGAAAATCAAGATACTTAGTTTTCATAATTTAAAATCCTGCCTAACTCTGGGAGCATTAGAATTCCTAGACTATGACTGAGTATTAGTGTGCGTCTGCTTTAAATGTCAAGAGAGTCTTTAATAACAACATGTAAGGAATGTGAAGATGGTGACAGAATACAGTAAAAGTAGGGGAATTCTTCAGTTGCGGTGAAATGAGCCATAGGTTGCCTTCCACCTGAGACCTGTAGTTGGTGTTAAAGGAATCATCTGCAAGTTTCACTGGTGCTGAGTTTCTAAGGCATGTGAATGACCATAGTTTGATAAAGTGGGTTGAAAATAACTCTTTAATAAATGCTCAGTTTGATAGAAGAATTTCATTTCTACCCCTTCCAGTCACTGCTTTTTTCCTCCTTTTCCTCTTTTCTCCTTTTGATCATGTGTACTTTAGAAACCTGTGTTAAGTAGGGATACTCTGCCTGAGCTCTGTTTGGATGGATCTTTACTGTACACAGAACTACTGAGGGAACCTGGACATCCACCGTTTAAGGCTTGCTCGGTCCATGGAAGAGAGGAGTGTCTCCTGAACCTGCCCCATTAAACGTGGACACTTGGGGTCTTTATTAAAACCACCTACTCCCAGGCCCCACTCCCCCTTGGAGTGTTGGGCTTAATTTAGATATGACTCCAGTCAGATAAGTAAAGGATAGTCATTGTACAGGAAGAATCCAGACTTGCTGACTCATATATTGGGTGCCTGCTGAAACTACGTATATGTCCCACCCCTCCCGTGGAGCGTCTACATCAGGACCTTAGTGTCGGGGGCAGGGAGGGAGGCAAATCTGTGTTTTCAGTTAGTGTCTTCAGTGTGTCTTATGGTCACATAAGTGTGGGAAAATCGGACCAAACGACACATAACTGGGATTCTAGGAGTGTTTTCTCCCCATTTCCAGTTCTATGGCCTCAGATAAGTTCACCCCGCAAGTGTCCACTTCCCTACTATAAAACACAAAAACAGGATTAGAGGACTTGAAATAGCCACAAGTCTTTGCTTCTTTGAAATCAGATGAATTACTTGGCTCCTTCTTCTCATCTGCCCTCAGTAATTCTAGTATTTTTACACATTCAAAGTCCTTTATTTATTTCAGAAGAACTTTTTTCTCACAAGTGAGAACTACCAAATTGGGCTTAAAATGATTAGTCCTCCTGACAGCATATAAAATGATTATGTTAAATGAACCCCAAACCATGTTCCATTTTTATCTGCTAAAAGAATGAGTTTAATCTCCTCAGTTTTTATCTTTGAAGATGTTGAATGGAGCTCCTAGCCTTAGGCACTCACTTATAAGTAGGTCGGAAGCAATACACATGTTCTGGTCTTTTCACAGCCTGGGCTATCTAAAATCTAATTTGAAGCCATGGTTAATAGAAGAGGGGATGACCTATATCAGCCAGTGGGGGAAAAATCATTTGCCTAGGATGAGGGAAAGATACAGTGAGAACTAAGGAGATAAATCCATAAGAAATGGGCTTCATCCTTCCTGTGCTTTCTTTTCCATTCTTTAGCGCATCAAAATTCTCTCACCAGTTAGCCCAACTGCAGACTCCATCGAACCCATTATGTTGATCCAAATTCCAAACATCTACTCAGCCAGTAGAAGTCTACATAGATTACATTGATTGAACTTTAAAAAAAAAAAAAAAAGATAATTTATATAATCCTCAAAACAACCCTTCAGAGTTCAGAGATTGTCATTCCATATTTAGAAGGAGAACTAAATACTTAAGGCTACATAATGTACAGCCAGAATTTGAACCCAGCCTAGCCTGATTGTTGTACCCAACTCCTTTACCCATTTTCTCTCTGCTATCGTGCTCCCTACAGAATGGGTGAATGAACTTGCTAATTTAATTTAAATAAACACCATATGGGCAGCTCTCCTTAATGTGCGGCCCATTGCCCTTTTATGTCGACATTCCTCCTGTACCCACTAGGAAAGCTTTTAGGAAGTAATTCTCTTCTGATATCACAACATTAAAATTTTTTTAAATTTGCCCACCAAATTTTTAGTTGACCCTTGGACTGATTTTCTCATCCTCCTTTTCTTTCCGTTTCATAGGATTCAGTTTATAAGGGAATGTGCTTTGCTAATATTAAATGTTTGTATTCTCATAATAATGAAAGGATGCCGTGAAAATTGACAGAGATGGTGAGCTCATGGAATGATGGCATAATAACTAATAAAGAATCTAAAAACTTTTTGAAGGACCAGTGTGTATTATAAATGCAAGACTGTAGAGTGGGGATGTGGTTTCACTAGGTATAAATGTTTAGCCTTTTGGCCTTAAAAAAACAAAGTGAATTTGACCAGGTTTTTTTTTCTTTAATTATTAAAACAGTTTGTATTAGAGCTATAATTGATGATAAAAACCCAAAACTAATTTAAGACTACATTGCATGCTAGTTTGTACTAATCATACAAAAACAAAAACTTGGATTTTGCCTTTTTCTGTAACTTTGCCCATCTCTTTATGGTAAAGCGGCCACTATGATTGTAGAGTTGAGGTTGAGGCAAAATAAGGAACCTGGATAATTCTCAAAATGAACAGTGATGTCTAAGTAATATTCTAATGGAAAAAATAAAAACTTGCCCTGTGGCAGTGACCTCTAGGGTTATGGTTGTGGCTGTGTACTAATCTAAGTAAGTGTTTGCAACCTGATGTCACTACCTTTGACCAGTAAAAGGTCAGCCCGGTAAACATCTGGATAGAATATAGAAGTAATGATTCCTTTTGATGCTGAGAATTTGGATTTCTTTCTACTTTGGTCTTTATAATTACTGTATCGACAGTGTTTACCCCAAAATTAAGTCACAATTAATATTCGTCAGATTCTTCAGTAATTATCACCTCTCAGCCTTTAATTTATAATATTCACTATGGCAGACTACTTCTTGTTTTTGAAAAGAAAGATGCCTTAATTCCTTCTGCCCCATGATAATTTTAAAACAAAACATTTTTTTAAAATTAAGAATGTGTTCATTTTAACATCAAAAAACTTAGAACACTTACATAAAAAACAAATATAGAAAAATGACATTGCTAACATTTTAATTGTTCTAACCAAGCCACTTTGGAAAAAGATGCTCTGAACACACAACATAATTCTTGTAGCATTATGTTGTGTGTTCAGAGCATCTTTTAGTTTGGCTGTCAATAACTTACTGAGGAACAGAATGAATAATATAAAGTGGCTCCTAATATGGTATCATATTCATTTCCTGTTTGTTGAAAGATAAATGCTAACACTGTAAAGCTTTTTTTTTTTCTTAATTTATTTCTCCCTGAACCACAAGGGAATAAAAAGAAAAAAAAATAATCCAATGTGATATGACTTGAGACTGAGTCATCCATTTAGAATAAGCTGAGAGCTTTTTCTCTCTTGCTTTTGTGCCCTTTCTCTTTCCTCTGCTTTCCCCCAGTTCCTGAAACACTTTTCTCCCTTAGAAATACCTTTATTTTAAAAAGTCTTGATTTTTATTTTGGAATCATTTTAGACGTTAGAAAAATGATGTTTAAAAGGTTTAAAGTTAATTATGTGACGTAAAAGGAATGAGTCCCTCCTCATTTCTGACTTACTCCCTCTCTCACCTTCCCCTCTTCCCCCTCTCCCTCCCTCCCTCCCTCTCATGAATCTCTTACACATTTTCCCAAAATTCCACAGCTGTTTTCTTAACTATATCATTATCTTTTGGGGATATACTTCCCACTTGTTTTACAGGGGTTATTACTATATGTCCCCTATGCCCAACTGTCTTGAACTATCAAAAATATGTTAAAACAGTCCAAGCAAGCATAAGCAAACACTTGATAAATAATATTTGAGTACCTGCCATATGCATCAGAAACTTCTATGTTTTCAGAACATAATTTTCTGTAGAATGAGGAGACTTCCGTTTTTGTTAAAATGAGACTAGCACATAGTAGGTACTCACATATTGAATAAATGAATAAGCTTATTCTGCTTTGATTTGAAAATGGGAAGCTGTCAACCCGGCAGCCCCACGTCTGTCCTGCTAATAATATTGCTTGCCAGCACTGTCTTAATCTATTCCTACTTGTTAGGAAAGATGAAGTTAATTTTGCATAAATGTACCCATCTGTCTAGGAGTTTCTCCACAACCACAACAGAGGACTTTATGAGTTTTAGCTACCTAGCTCATTTTCCTTTGACTTCCTTATGAATAAGGTTGGTTAATAGGCATGATTCACGTTTTTGTCTTTTAGCTGTCTGTGTCACATGGGACTCCTTGGTGCCAGCAGGTCTAGAACTTCCCTGTTAAAGGCTGATGTATCTTGTGTTGAGAAATCTCACACGGGCACCTCCAGTTGCTTGGAGTTTGGCAGTGGTCATATAGATTTCAAAATGATTAAGCAATGAAAAAGATTGGTCATGTGCGATGGTGTCATAACTTAGTTGGGAATACGTGTCATTTTGGATTTAATGGTAGCTAATAGTAATACCATATTCCATACTGTGGTCAAAGAAATAACAAAGCATTTTCTCCCTACTAGCTTGCAAAAGACAAAGAGCGCCTGCAAGCCATGATGACCCATCTGCACGTGAAGTCTACGGAACCCAAAGCCGCCCCTCAGCCAGTAAGTACTGAGCTACACCAAGGGGAAGAACCTGTCTGTTTCTTCTTTGCTTCCACACCCCAAGCGTAGGAAGGAGCACAGGCTACTCTGGTAATAGTGAAGGCTTAAGTCGAGTTGACTGTTTTTAACCTTTTATAAAGAGGGCACTGTTGCTAGGCATTTAGGGAAATACAGGATGATGCAGACACAGTTCTGTTCTTTAGTCCCAAACAAACAGCTCTTCTTTGGGACAGATAATGGATGCTACACCAAGGTACTAAAGTATATCATGAGAGCTCCGCGGGAGACGGGGATGGAGTTGATGAGGGGCAGGGGGAGCTTTCAGAGTGGTGATAATGCAGAGAGACGACAGCTAGATCATGAACGCAGAAGACAAAGGCATTTCAGCCTGAGGAAGCTGAGAGACAGGATGAGAAAAGGAGCGAGGGATAGTCTAGTCTAACTGTAACGGAGGAAGGAGACACACTGTCGGAATAGAGGCTAAAATTATGGAGAGCATCTAATGGTGACTAAAGACTTTGAAATGAACATTACTCCTTCACAGGAGACCAAAGGTGGTACACTGAAATTATATTTAACTAGGAATCTCCTGTTTTTTGCTTTGTTCTTTTACTTGACCTCGAAGAGTGCCTTCCAAGCACAGCCAGTTAACATCAAAGCAGAAGGATGGTATCTGCAACTCCTGTCTTGGGCCTCGTTCCTTTTTATAAATTGATCTCTTTAACAGTTGTATTTCTCATATACCTATATATTTCTAAAAATCTCCTAGTAGCTTCAACTGATTATTCAAAATGGAGAGTTGCTTTGCTTCTTGATTTTTAAGATTTGTAAAATTTAAAGGTACACTGCCTTTATTTGATTTTGCATGGAGTCACTGTGTGAAAATTAATTGAGCGTTGACAATCTATAGTTAGTACCAGCAATTTTAATCAATATGCAATGATGCAGCATAATGGCAAAGTATTGGTTTATCTGTTTTGACTGATTTTTTTCTATAAATAAAGCAAACATACACCCATATATGTATGATTTATGGTGATAGAAATAAAACGGAGTCAGACTATTAACCCAGCAAATATGGTAGCCTGCCAAGATGCAGTTGGCAGACAAAATTAATGTCTGAAACAGAACACATTACTGAGATATAGGACATAAAATCATTAAATACTTTGCACATCCATTTTCACTCAGAAAGAGCCCTTAGTTTCCATATATTTTGCAGTAAATGGCTGGAGGACTGAATGTGTCGGCTACCAAAAAGAAAGGGAAGAAAAAAGAGACCGGCCATTCAGTGTATTGTGGAATTAGTAGTCAACTCTACTATTCCTGCAATTTCTATCAGTTCCTCCTCTGAAGGGAATAACATGAACTGAACTGAGCAAATTGGTGAGACCCTGAAAAGACTAAGTTCTCCAATGGACATAGCCAATTGCTTAAGAAACTGATCACCTTTGACCTCTGAAAGTCTTCATATGGCTTTTGTTTGTAGGGAAATGGTTCTCGGGATGAAGGGGTTGAGTCTTTAAACCTAGCAACAAGAGAGAGCATAAGATTATCTTCTGTTTCCTCCATGAACAAAAGCCAATGATAGAATAATGTTTGGACTCTAGGAATGGACTCATTTTGGATCATGAGGCTTCGTGGAGGGAGGAGGAGGAGAGAGAAGACTAGAGAAAGACTTGCAGAACCCCAGGTGGCACTCAGTGAGGGATGAGGCTGGGTGTTGGCTGGGAGTGCCATATGTGTAAGCCTACACAGGCCACGCAAGAACTGTTGGGAATCTCCACGAGGACCAGTGTTAAGCAGTCGGTAAACAGGGAAAAGCAGTCCTGGGGGAAATGCACAAGGAAGGAAGGTTTGTCTTGATTACTATTTAAAAAAAAAAAATCGTTTTACATTCTAGAAAATTATAACTTTGAAGGGGACCTCCTACTAAATTTATTTTTAACTACTCTATTGAAAATTCTCTACCACTAGTCAACATTATCTCTTAGTAGCTCAGCACAGTATTTCTTTATTAAAAGAAATAGGCACGAATATTTTTGACTGAAAAATTAATAGCTTTTGAATTCATACACAGCAGGTTTTCTTTTGCAAAGAAGTCCAATATCGCTGCACAGCACTTCTATAACCATTTATTTAGAGTCCAAGTCAAACCTTTGACAGCTAGAGCAGCGCTACAAGCCAATATAAAGAACTCCAAGATGTAAACCAACAATAGGCCGTCTGTGTGAGGTTTGCCATTGTCAAATACATAGATTGTTTGGATTAGTTTATGTAAATGTACTGTTGTATTACCCTTTGGAAAAAAAAAAAAAAGATCACATTTGTGTATGAAAAGTGGTTCCCTTCACAGGCAGCATTATAAATTCCTTATCCTTTAACTTACATGTAAGAAGTAAAAATTGGTGCCTGACAAGTAGATATTGTGTGACACTCTGTTGCTGGAGTGAACCTGCCTTCTTTTCATTTATTGGAAAATAGAAAATTTTATTATAGATACCATCTTATAAATCAGGAATTATTAAAATATGTATAGGTGAGGCATTGGAAAATTAATTATAAGAGGTAGACGTGTAATGTTTTGCATAAATTTTCACTTCTTTGCCCCCCAAAAAAGGTAAAGAAAAAAAAAAAGACACACACACACAGCAAATCCTTGATTCTTTCAACTTTAGTGATACAGAGGTTTCTGTTGTTCAGTTCTGAAATGCAAAATATTCCCGTTTACCTATAATTAATTAATTCATTTCACCTAAATTATAGAATCCACAGTGTTTGTTCAAATAAGTATTCTAGAATCTTTGATTTGAAATAAGTAATCACTTATAAGTGATAACCATAGATGGGGACTTCAGTGTTGCAGCCTTGCCAGTAAATTTATGAAGGTTTTTTTTTTTTCCATTTCTGTTTAAAGGGACTTCATGTTTATTTTTAAAATCTTAGTTACTAAGTGATAGAATGCTCTGCTGTAAATGTTGCTTTTCACTAAATGCCATTTGGGTGGTAAGTGTCATTTGTTGTATCCAGTCATCCACCAAGTTCCCAATTTTTTCCATAAAAAAAAAAAAAAACTGCAAAAACCTTCTTGGATTGTTCTTACACCAACTCATAGATGCATTTTCTGGATCATGTTGTGGAACTTGTCACATTTGGATAGTTAGAGGATACGCTTTTCTCAGGACAGATCCCAAGTTTTTAGGTATGGATCTGAGCTCTCCCACACTAGGAGAACTGGAATAGGTGAACTGGAATATCAGTGCACAGTCTTCTTAGTTTTTGGACACCTTCAATAGCATCTCTTCCTGCTTACTGTAAAATCTTTTAAACCGAAAAAATTTACCGAAGACTCAAACTGCAGGTTGTTTTTGGAAAGGGATTTCCTGCATTTAAAATCCAGTTATTATTGTATCAACAAATACTTATTGGGCACGCTACATAAAAACAGTGGTAAATTAAGCTAGAGACATCCCTGCCATTAAAGTATTTGGAGGCCTGGGAGACAAACTAACAAATACACACATGCAACACTGTCTTATATGCTCACTGCATGAGTCATGCTATGTGTGAGTAGAATAACTGAGCTATTATGGTGGGGTCCAGGAAGAGTTCTGGAAAAAATAATTTCTAAGATGAAACCTAAATTAACAGGAAGAAATGGAAAGAAGTCAGCTTCATGAATCTTTCTTGGGGTAAGAGTAGGTCCTTGTATCCATGTGTCTGAGGAAGGGAGCTGGGAGAGGAAGGTGTGTAATGAGGATCAGTGCTGAGGAAGTTAAGGAATAGCCAACATCAGCTTTTCATACTTTTAATTTTATTAAAGATGGGCCCTGCATGGAAAAGGAATGAAAATTGACCAGAGCAGCTTAGCTGTATGTCCTAGCAGTTGAGCACATGCAATGGGAAAACCCTTTCTTGATATATGTTCAGAATAGGCAAATTTAAAAGATTCTTCTTTTTTCCATGTTATGAGGAGCAAAAGTGAAAAATTGGACAATAGTAAACTATCATAATGAGTGTGATTAATATCCTTTTGTTCTAAACTCATAATATTCTCAAAGTAAACATCAGAATGGACTGCTCGTGGGATAATGTCTCCGTGCTTACTCTGTGGAGAGTTTGCTGAGATACTTCCTTGGAGGGAGGAGTAACTCAGAGGACAAAACAATAACAACAACAAAAAGAAATGTGTCTGTGTTATGACCTTATTAAGTTGTTAAGGATATTTGAGAAAGACTTCACTATCACTTCAGAAAAATCATATTTTTTTATATAATACTGAGTACATGAGAAGTGTACTTTGCTTTTAGGGTATTCCTACACACCAGGGAAAAACCCCTGATCCTAGAGAAACCATTTTCTTTCAGATCTGGTGGGCAAGTAATTATAGTGTGGGCAGTATACCCTCTTTATGAAAATGTTACAAAACACTTAGATGATCTTGAATATTTGAAGTGAAATGCAGTATTAGATTTTCTTTTCTTACGCATTCTCTTTTCCTCTAATCACAGCAATTAGAACTGTTTTGAAGTAGTTTTTAGCTACTATAACAACAGAGTACTCCCTGTCTGGAAAAAAGGGGGTCTTTTAACTCTTAAGGAAATGTCTGACCCACTTGGGCTGCAGCAGCTTTGCTTTAGATTTGGGAAAATAATATTAGGCAGTTATAAAAGGAGATTCTCAAACACAGCACACACAAGCTTTCTTTATATACTGTTTCTCATTAAGTCATCAAGTCGACTCAGTACCAGTTTTTTGTTTTTAGTATCACTGTCAATGACACCACCTTCTCAGTCATTGCTTTCCACCAGCACCCTCCCTAATACAGTAACAGGACCAGGGTGAGATGGCCAAGGACGGCAAAGGCTGGGAACAAAAGCCTCCCGCTGCCACCCCCTGTCCTAGGCTCCTCACAGTCGTGGGAATGGCCCTTGAGCCTCTTAGGCCTTTTCTGAACGTGAGTGAGTGAGTTATGTATAGAGACTGTGCGGTTAAAGCAGGGCTTGGGCCCGCTCAGGACGGTAAAACCAACAGCAGAGAAACCAGTTCTGTAAGCCTGAAAGCTCCTACTACGCAGCTAGGCCTCTTGGTATTTTGGTTTCAGGTTTGTCTTTTGTTCTCAGAATGTTTTCGTGTGAGGCAAGAGTACAAACAAAAATAAAAATGAGTTCTTATGGGAATACTTAACGACAAGTCTGTTTCTGTCTGGGGTTTACATCAGCGGTTTGTTTATTTTTTGAAAATGTGAGTGACTCATCATCTTTAAAAGAGAGAGGAGTTCACTGTTTAAAAACGAAAGATTAATCTTTTTGAAGAAGGGCTAACCAGAGTATTAGGTAGCTGTGACAGTTCCAGTAGTTCGGATGGGTAAGATTTCCAGGAGAATCCTTCTGCAGCTGAACTGGGGGATGAGACGATGGTTGAGAGCACACATAAGTTTAAAAAAATAAAATCCTCCAGCAATTTTAAGTGACATAAGAATTTAACTTTTGGCCAGAGTTTCAAAGAGATTATCTTTGCCGAAATCATCACATGATGGAAACTTGCCATGTAACAAATATCAGAGTTACTAACTTTTCTAAACATAGCAACTTCTTTTTAAATAGTAACTGAGCACAATTAGAAAAATAGGAAAAGAAATCTTCCCAGTCCAGTCCCTTCCTGCTTCATGCCTTGGAAAAAAATTATCTTTTAAAACTTTAACTACAGTCAGAAACACGAAGCACATGTGCTTTCATTTCTAATTGATGATTATATTAAGTTTTAATAGTTGACAATTAAGATGAATATTTTAAGATTACAGCAAAACCCACACCGTTCCCAATTTGCTCTTCTGTTCTAAGTCTGTAATTAAATTTTTGGTCCACTTTTTTCATAGTGACCTTAATTAAAAGAGCAGGTTTGAACACAGAGCCTGTTTTGAATCCTTCCCCATGCTCCATCTTATCTCTCCCTTGTGACCTTCTTCCCCAAGATGGTTTCTCCTCAAGACAAGCATGTGATCATCAAACAAAAGTTTAAAAGTTAAGAAACTTATATAGCAGTTGACAAGGTTGACATTTCATTAACTTGTTGGTTCAGCCTTCAAATGATTTCACAAGGAGAAGCACCCTCTGTTTGGAGTTTACAGCTTTTTGTTCTTCCTTCCCTCACAGGCTACAGTCATGTTTAATTTGGAATCTGGGCTCCTTTGGCAAATTAGCAATTAGAACAATTTTGTGGGAATATGTATATGTGTCATTAGTTTTCCTGCAAATTAATAGCAAGGGCAGAGGTCGGGCAGAAATTTTCCACTTGACTGCAGTCTCTCTATTGAGACTTGGCACTTGGTCTTGGAATGGCCACAGCTGCTCTCAGCCACCCTCTTCCTCTAGGAACTGTCTTTTAATTAGTTTACCTCATAGCCATCATTACAAATATTACTGCCTCCCCTCCTCGAAATAAAATTACTGTTTCTACAAAATATTCCAGTGACATCTTGCACCACTGCACATTGATGGTGGGGTCACTTGAATGCAGCATTTAATCATTAGATCACCTCCATCTACGTCTCCTAATTAGAGTCCTTACAATACATTTTTATCTGGTAATTAGCTGAGATTGGCTGCTTCCTCTGTGGCTTATTAGAGACAGCCCAGCAGTGGGTGTGAATCACGGTGTCATTTGTCAAGCCTGGTAAGCCCCCTTCTCTGCTCTCTTCTGGCTTAGTGTTTATTTCCACTTGCTACCTATGTTCAGAAGCCTCCAGCAAATTCTGAATCTTTTTCTTCATGGATCATGCTAACTTGGAGGGATTTTATTTTTTCACTGCTGCTTTTTGGGTAGAAGCAGTACAAGTGGTGAGACTTCCGTAAAAGCTACAAGAGTCAGATTCTTTCTATATTTTATGACATCATACCCTGTGACTTATCTACTATTCCTGTATGTGAGCCCCCAAAAAGATGGGTTTGCACTTGCTGAATGTTTACATGAGTTTTGATTTTAGACTAGAACCCAGTGGACTTGGTGATCTTTATCACAAAACTGGAAAGGAGCACACGTATTTCTTAAGGACATTGTATTGATATTATTTTCACTGCATTTTAAGAAAGTCGTGGCGTTTAGGGTAATGTTTGTAAACTGGAAAGAGAAGCCAAAAAGTAAGGTTGGTCCTCAGAATTGTTTTATGGTAATTGCGCACATTTTCCTTAGCTATTGTCTGCAATTGATGGTAAGCTCTTCAAGGGTAGCAACTGCATGTTCTCTTCCTGTTTTTGTCAGTTCAATTCCAGATGCCTTGAATTTGCTCAGTAATATTTATTGAATGTCATTTAAAAGCAGGGATAAGAGCTGTTCACCGAATCCTTTCCAAAAAGGGCCTACAGAAAAATGAAACTGGTTGGTGTTTCTTTTTCTCATTAACTGAGTATAAGAAGAAGATTATACAAAACGCCTTGAATCACAAGTGTGTGCTTGACTTTGGGTCCAGGTTGTAAATATGGACAAGTTATTTAATCTCCCATGAGCCTCAGTTTGCTTATCTGTAAAGTATGAGTGATAACATCTCGAGTATTAGTGGTGGTATGAGAATTAAGCGAAACCACACAGTGGCAGGTGGTTTGCAACATGGTTTTTACAAATGGTATCCATGACTTTCCAGAGCGTTCCGATATTCTTAGGCATAGCAGCATCTGAATTGTAAAAGCTTTTGCATATTTATGGGCTTTAGTCTTCGGTGTATTAATTTCTTTGCTTGGGCTGATGCTTATACGTACTGTTCCTGCAGTTGGTCAGTGATAAAGGTTCGAGGCAAGGAAGAGGTCAGCCCCATCCTTCCCACTTGGCTCTTTTTCAGCCTTCCTTCTTGATCCATCCTATGGCTGCTACTTTGAACTGCTAGCAGTTAGTTTGCAAATGTGTGTCATGAAGTCAGGTTTCCAGCACTAATAAAAAAGCACCTCACAGTATCTACCCAGCTTACCTGGGGATTTGTAAGGGTAGTGCTGTCTCCATAGCTTGTTCTTCTTAGGCATTGGGGAAGGGGGCAGAACTCTGTTGTTGGCTGAGTCGGCGTTTCAGGGGAAAGGAAGATAAAAAAGAAAGTACAACTGAATGCAACCCAGCATTCAGTTTCCAGCACCCTATTTACATTTTTCCATTAATATTTCCCTAATGATATTTGATCTTTCTTTTCTTCAAATTTATTGCCTTTTTATGGAACCATCCTAAACATATTAGAGAAGTTTCTTGTGGCCTTTTTCATTACTAGAGTATGAGTAAGGTTGAGTCCTCTCAATAAATTGGAACTCTCTTTTAATATGTTCTTTGATTATGATCTCAGAAGAATCTCATTTTCAGTACCTTTCACAAATAATGCCTTTTTCTAGGTCTATCACAATGGTGAGATAGACTTATTTTGTTAAGTGCTTAGTTTGAAATCTGGTTTGAGAAAATGTTACCAAAGTAAGCCTTCTCTGCCTAAGTTTCTTGGATCTGGGCCAACTGTACGTATCTGAGATGGTAATTCTCTGTAGCTTTTAATAAATATGTTGAAAACGATCAAGGTCTTCACCATTGCCAGACTTGTATTTCTGTAACAATAAATTTTGGGAAAGGAGGGGACAAGCCAGTTTTTCCAGTATTAATAAGAGAAGCACTTCAAGGTGAAAGTGTTAGACTGATGGAAAGAAAGAAAAAGAATCAAAACAGTACTATTATTGATTTCCATGGATACTACTTCAAATAAATAATAATCACTTTCTTATTCAATGCAGTAGATTATTCCATTATAATACTGAACATTTGAAACTTGAGGAAAAAAACAACAAAAATTTTATAGTTCCAGATTTCTCATATGCTGTGTTCTTTTTAAATTAATATATTCCAATCCTCTATTTCATAGACTTGAATGAAGATTACACATAAAGCTTTCATAAAGATTATTCTCTACCAACTGATAGAACACAATAATGGTTTACAGGATCAGTGCCACTTTTTATAATTCGAGTCATAGGCCAAATACATGTGTGGTAGTTCCCATCCAAGAAGTTTCATTATGAAGTTGAGTAGCCAATCCCTGTGCTGTACAGTATGGTGGCCACTGGTAACGTGGCTGTCTAAACCTAAATTCATTAAAATTAAATAAAGGTTTAATTTTTATAAAAACTAAGTAAAAACAGTTCCTCCCTTATGCTAGAACATCGCAGAAAGTTCTTTTGGCGAGCTCAGGCCTATAGCAATGTAGCCCAGCTAACTATTAAGTGAATTGTGTTCACATGGAACTCACCTCATATTTCAGTGGATTAGAAACATCTTCTTTGAGAAATAAAGCTAGCCATGCCTCCCCTGTGTTATTCCTGCTGGGTTTTAGATGCTTTCCTGGTTATTCTGTTTTTCTGAAGGTCTTCTAAGAATTGTTCTTTTCCTCACAGCTGAATCTGGTATCAAGTGTCACACTTTCTAAGTCTGCATCAGAGGCTTCTCCACAGAGCTTACCTCATACTCCAACTACCCCAACCGCCCCCATCACTCCCGTCACCCAAGGCCCCTCCGTCATCACCACCACCAGCATGCACACGGTGGGACCCATCCGCAGGCGGTACTCAGACAAATACAACGTGCCCATTTCTTCAGGTAGATACTCTATTTTTGCCTCATGTAGAATTGCAATATGCAATTCTTGTAGACCAGCCTTTTTTTTTTAGAAGTGATAATTAATAGGACAATGATTCTTATTTAGCAGATATTGCGCAGAACCAAGAATTTTATAAGAACGCAGAAGTTAGACCACCATTTACATATGCATCTTTAATTAGGCAGGTAAGTAAATAACTGTGTGAAATTATTTCAAAAGGTGTACGTGTACATGGATATATTATATTGATGAAGTAGATTTAAAACCGTTTAGTATGCAGGCATGCTAAAACCTTTTCTATAAGGTTTTTAAAAACTGCAATATATAACATAATTGCTTTTGATTAAGTATTACAATACGATGTGATTATTAGGAAATTCATTTCACACAACAGTGAAAATGAGCCTGTTTAAAGATGGCAAGTCAATTATCACAAGCTACAGTAATCTCTGATCCCTAGAATTAATCTGAGCTCTAAATAATTACTGAGCTTTAATCAGCTAGTGAAATGTTTTGCATTTCTCTTTGATTCTGCTTTATGAATGACTAATAAATTAATATTTCTGTACGGAAACAGAAATAAAAACTCAAAACAATTAGATAATTCCATTTTGAATTTTGCTATTGAACTGTTTAATACAGCCATTAATCTTAGATCATTTTGTGAAACCTTTCTTAGGATTTAGCTCTGAATCCTAGTTATTTTATATTTTCTGGAAACTGTATAATGATGATTCTGCTGATTTGGTCATAAATTATCTTCTTCTGTTACTTTTGCTTCATAGGCCATTCTTGAATCTCCAGAAAAGCAGCTAACACTAAATGAAATCTATAACTGGTTCACGCGAATGTTTGCTTACTTCCGACGTAATGCAGCCACATGGAAGGTAAGCTTTCTCACAGGCCTGGTTAGTCTTGGATCTTGCCATTTATAGAAGAGAGTTTGTTGTTGAAAAAATACAGTCGTTGTAAGGTACATTTCTATTGTTTTGATCCACTCAGAGTCTAATTTATAGGAATATTTGTTTGAGAAAACAGTTTTATTATGGTTAAAATGCTGGGATGGAAGACACCTGTTACAGCAGCATCACATGTTTGAATGGACCAACCAGTAAAATCATCTCCCTCTGGTTGGAATATGTAGAGAAAAGGAGCAGATGACACTGTTGCCCAAATATTGAGGTTCTCCTGTTGCTTACACAAACCTCATGTTTTAGGTGTTTAGCCACCACCAAAATATTTGCAGAGATGCATAGATAACTCTTTTTATGCCATTGGGAACCTGGAGAAATGATAAGACAAATGACATAACTTTCGTTGGTTGGATTAAATATCCTTAACCCAGTTAGTAGAGAAAGCTTTACAATCCAAGTACTAAAACTATATGTGAAAGTTATTCAAGAGAACACAATATATTATTAAGTTTTTTGGTTTTTGTGTTATTTTGTGTGTGTGTTGAAAGACTGTCTGTTAGAGATTCATAGGTACTCTGAGGAAGAAGAGTCACTTCTGGATTATGTAACTTCACTTTAACACCATTTTCTTTAAAACTGGTCAAATTCCATAGATCCATGTAGGGTACTCCCAACAAGGTATGAGATCATATGACATACCTCATTCCCAGTTCTCAGCTGGCTCAAGGATTTTATTATATTTATTTCATTGTGTTAGACTAAGCCCTCACAAATTTTTGGATTTTTCCAGTTTCAATTTTTTCGTTTCTCATGTCCTTGCTATAGAAGAGGTCAGATAGAATATTTGTGGAGGGTTGTTTTTTGTTGTTGTTGTTGTTGGGTTTTTTTTTTGCATTTTTACTACCTAGAATTCTTATAATCTGTAAATTCTAAAACATTTACAAACATTTAAAATGGAAATATGTTAGGATATTTTTACATGTCATTGTTATAAATACAGGGATTTATTATAGGGTGCCAGAAAAAAATTCACTTTGTCTTCCTTGCTAGTTCCTTATTTTTATATGGGAGAAAAATAAAAGCAAAACCAGAAATCATATTTCTTCTGTTACTTGATAAATTAGCATTTTAAAAGAAAATGAATATGACCATAAATTATTTCATCAAATTTACAGGTCTATGAATATCTTTTGTGGCCCAAATTATCTTTATTATTTTCATTAAGACACGTGGATGCTGAAGGAAACCTACGTTCAAAATTTTACTCTTGTTTCCTCAGCCTGCTTTGGGAGATAAAATACAAAGGATGTTTAGCTACAAATGCTTTTCACAATTTAGGAAGTATAAGCATGAAGCAGCCATTTTCTTCCTCAAATTACCTTTTATAAATAGCAAATGACCATATTTTAAAATACATACCATTGTGAATATGATAGTTAAGCTCAGATCTTTAGATTTATCTTTTTCGTTTTTGCAAACTGCAGGAAAAAGTGCCCTTAATATAAACAATCCTAGGTGAAGTACTTAATGACTCATAAATAACATATAATTTTCTCTACATGTCCTTATTTGTATTGTGATCTTAGACAAAAGATGAAATGCCCAGTTAAGGTGATAACTGAAAAGATCTTACTTATCTTTTGGGGAAACTCTTGATTTCTGGTTGCTTTTGCTTAGATGTGCAACTACTTTGAAAACAAAACTTAAGTTTGACTTTACCTACATGGCCGTACAGTTCAGACAGCTCTAAAGCAATCTTTTTTTGAGACATGATTTCTTTAGATATTTTCAGTTTTGTACATTTTGATACTTATTTTAAAACATCAGACAATGATTAGGATGAGGACAAATATTGATTTCTTTCCCAGTTATGGTTCCTGTATGTATACAGGCTCTGTCTGGATTTTTTTTTAAAGGAAATTTCGGTTTGTTTATTTATTTCAACCTCCTCAGTGTCGTTCTAGGAAATTACAGTAGAAGTATCC
This sequence comes from Pteropus medius, assembly GCF_902729225.1. NCBI lineage: Eukaryota > Metazoa > Chordata > Mammalia > Chiroptera > Pteropodidae > Pteropus > Pteropus medius. The sequence goes on from NW_024353908.1 coordinate 4,792,184, forward strand.
TTATACTTTGCCTTCGTGCAGTATAAAAATTTATCTTACCAAGTATAATGATAACATGCCAAACATGTTACAGAGATTTTTGTTTTGTTTTGATGCAAACCTATCCAACCTGTTTGAATCAGGAATGTCCTTTCACAGTCACATGAGTGTCTTGAATGTACCCTAGTTATGCTGACGTTGCTCAAAAGCTCCTCGAGAATTTGCCCTGTGCTTTCTCCTTATGAGCAAGCTCCTCAGGCCATGTAATAAAGCGTGTTTCGTTATCTTCTAAACATTCCATATCGGAAAAGAAAAAATCATCATCATCTGGCTTGACTCCTCACAGAGTCACCAGTGGTAATTATCCAAAAATTGAAACATCTCGCAAAGTATTAAGATTTGCCATTTTGAGAGATAATTTAAAGAGCAAATATTGCAGGTAGTAGAAGGGGAGGGGTGCAAAATGTTTCAGCAATAGCAGCATCATCGGAATTGAGCGAAGGCCTTACGAAGTGCAGGAGGTATGATGAATTCATGAGCTTCTCATGCCTCAGTTGTCACTTACATACTCCCTATAAGAAGAAAGTTTTAAGTAAATGACACGGGTCTCTTTGTAATATCCTCATGTCTAATTTTGAGTCTAGGTCAATAAGTTCAACCAGGAGGACTAAAGAAATGAAGCCAAGCTTGTTACTTTACCCAGTAAAGGTTGTGGATTTTCTTGAAACTCAAAGGAGAGATGGGATGTTAAAAGCTCCTCACCCCTGAGTTGAGACCGTCTTTTCTGATAGATTATAGATGTCAAGGGTCTCCACTTAGGAATGAATGAACAGAAATGACTTTTAACTATAAGAAAGAAACATGTGTCTGTAGAAACCATCAATGCAGGAATATCATCATTTTGCCATTGAGAGTTCTACTCATGTGTTCCTTTGGCATTTTCTCAGTTAATTAAAGTACTTGCCCACAGTAAAGGCCAATTTCTATATATATTCTAGAAGGTAAGACATAGCTTGATGAGGGATACAGCTCCATTGGGGGTCATTTCACCCCCTGTTTCTGTCAGCTCCAGGAGGTGATACTCTCAATGGTAAAATTCAATTCACATTTCTTTTTAATATATCTGAGAATACTCATAGAAGGTTTTAAAGCCAAAACTTTAAAGAACAAGAACAAAATGTATTGAATGATATTAACTGAGTCTTTCATGGTTTGAAAAATAGAAACAAACTAGCCTTTTATGGGAGATAAGTGGGTTTAGAACGGACAGTTTTATGCTGTACATATTTCCTTATTTTGAAGTCATATTATAATATTTTCAGATTTTTACTGCAAAACCTATTTTGGGCTTCTATGCATAATAAAGCATTTTTCTTCTGGTTATTATGACCAGAGACTAGACTAAAATGCCAAAGTACAATTAATTTATGATTTTGGTTTTTTTATCATTGCTTTTGGAAAAGACACCCTTGACCACAAGATGGTTATCCACGGGGGTGGTAGCTACAGCTCTTGGGGATGGTTTTACAAATGTGGACTGTTAGGCTGAATTTACTGCTGTTTTTGGAGTTTTTTCTTATAGAAAATGTAAATGTTCTCTCTTTTATACTTGCTGCAGAATGCAGTGCGTCATAATCTTAGTCTTCACAAGTGTTTTGTGCGAGTAGAAAACGTTAAAGGGGCAGTATGGACAGTGGATGAAGTAGAATTCCAAAAACGAAGGCCACAAAAGATCAGTGGGTACGTCCACCATGTTTGAACTTCTCAGCCTAGCTTGGATTGTGCTAACAAGTATAACGTAGAGGCTTTTGGCTGCTAGATGGTGTTAGACCAAAGAACTGGTTTCACGTTGTCTCAGTTAAGGGAAGCAAAAAAGCATTTCATCCCTCCTGTTTTGTATACCCACCAGTCCCCCGCCCTGCTTGCCGGTCTTTGTTGCATCACATGCTAGTAGCTTTTAGGTGGCAATGCATATTAACCCTCACAAACCATTTGCTTATGCTTATTGCATTTTATTTTCTTTTTCCTGTTCCCTGTATTGGATGTCTGTTCTGCCCCCAACCCCGTCTCCTTTTGTTGCCACTTCATCTCCTTTGCTGCTGCTCCTATCCCAGGGTGCCATTCGCACCAACCTCTCACTGCATAAGTGCTTTATCAGAGTAGAGGATGAGTTTGGGTCCTTTTGGACAGTTGATGATGAAGAGTTTAAACGTGGCCGCCATATTCAACGAGGCCGTCCTCGCAAATACTGCCCCGATGAAAACTTTGACGAGCTTGTCGCACAGTAAGAGCCTTTACTTGCTTTTGTTTTTTTTTTCTGCTGTTGCTTTGGCTTTGCATGGTTGACTCATCCCATGTAGTTTTGCATTTCACCGAGTAGCAGTGCCACACAGCTTTGTGCAACAGAACTAAATTGTGTGATTTGTATATGTATTTCTCTCGTTTCTCTTTGGAACACCAGTGCCTTGAATAATGCTTTTTTGACATCTTTATTGCAAATACTGGTTATCTTTTGATTCAGCAGCTTACAGGGACCCTGTAACTAAATACTTTGGTGTGATTCATAATTCCTTCAAGTGAAAAGGAAGCTTTTATTTAGAGTTAAAATGTGTATTTAATGGGGTAAATTTCTTCTAATCCTTTGCTTAGTCAATGTAATAGTATAAATTTAGTGAAATGGATGATTAAAATGCTCCAAGCTTAGGAAAGAAACTGAGAACAGCACCTATACTTCCTTTAAAGGCCACTGATAAATGTAGGTGATTTCCTACTGGAAGCCACTTCTTTACCTCAGTATCGCCTCAGTGATCAGAATCTTTATTCTTACTAGGTTAGAGATTTTCTTAAAACAGTATCTTGCCTTCAGTTAATGGACACAGCGTCAGATATTCTCATACCTTCCGGAATTCGGCTGTGTGAGAAACACTTCACCCCAACCTCCCGCCTTACTTAGGAACAGCTCTCTTCTGGCATACCCTTCTCTCCGTCTTCTTTCGGCAGTAAACATGCCTGGGAGAGCCACCTTAAGAGCCACTGTGCCACTTCTCGAGCTGTCACTCTAGAGTTCAAGTCGTGGAGAGGCTTAAGAGCCAGGATTCCTCTAGCTCACTCCCACAAAGTCCTGCGGTCAGCTCATTGACTTACCCTGGCCCAGAGCTTCTTCTGCCTTCCTGTTGGAGTCAGGGCAGCTATTAAAACTTGGCAGAGAGTTCAGTACTTTGAGATATGAAAATTCATCAATGGAGGTAGTGCCCAAGTCCGTTATTACTTAAGCCAGAATTTTAGACTCAGTTTCCTTGAAGAGCAAAGTCTACATGCCTAGAACAATTCAGACAGACCAGCCCGATAAAGCCAGGGGATACAGAGAAAACCTGACTTTATTTTTGGTTTTGTTAGTGGGGGAAATTTCTGATTTGGAAGGATACCAGTAAGCTTAAAACAAAATTTAGCTAGGAACTCAGGGGTTGATTGCATTTAACTTTGGGTTTTTCTCTTTTTCTTATGCAGTAACCCTTCCCTTATTAAAAACATGCAGAGCAGCCACGCCTACTGCACACCTCTCAATGCCGCTTTACAGGTAAGATTAATGGCCATCCCGAATATGCAGCAGAGGCACATGTCTCCCCCACTCATTTCAAAATATATTAGCCTCACTCTAATTAGATATTAAATTTTAATTCCGTTAAACTTTTTTCTTAAGTGCACAAAGCATCGTCCTCCCTGGAGGCAAACACATCGGCTGCTTCAGCATTAGCAGGATGCTTAGCATTTTGAATATTGTGGCAAAAAAATTAAAAGTTCACTTATTAATATTTATCAGCAGTATCATAATTTCCATCCTCTTATTTCAGAATTTCACTTGAGGCAAAAATACCACAAGTGTAATTACTCTAGCACAGCTATTAATGTGCTGGATGATAGGCCACTGTATCACATGACCTTCTATTGTTCACGGGTTTAAAGAGAAAGCAGGGCTTTTTATTTCTTCTTCTTTTAAAGTCTATTTTAGCATCTTTCCCTTTGTCAGGGTTGGGGGAGGTGGGATCGGGTTTGGTTCACTTTGTCATAGTAAACTATTTTTGTTTAAATGATAGAGCTGTTTTAAGAAAACTCTTTAGGTTTCCAGCAGATTGCTCAAGATTATATAATAAGCAGATAGAATGTTTGTTTCCTTCTGACAAATTAAGCACTGGTTACGTAACCAGCGTTACTGGGGGATGAAGACACCGGTACTGAGCAGGAGTGAGATTACCACCCAAATATGAATTACTAGCCTAGCCTGGTAATTCATCTAGCAAGCCTTTTATTTATTGCATTCCTCAGTTACCAAACAGTAAAGTCATCTCCTAAGTCAACAAGAAGACTGCAGTACCACTTTATTAAAGCACCTCAGTAGTACTCAAGCCTCCCCTCAAGAGTTCACAGGTAGGCAGTGTCCTTGTGGCCAGTGATCCAATTTGGTTTTGACCCTATCTAGATTATTCTGGAACACAGGCTAAGGGAATCTTTATAACTTTTAAATGACATATTCTGTAGCTAGAACTGACGTATATAATCTAATACCATTGCAGACCTTTACAGCATGCATTCTTGACGGAGGCTAAATCAACCCCGGAGTTGGTACTTAGCTATTACAGTGTCTTATGCCCCTCCAAAAGGCCATAGTTCATAAACAGGTAGTAAAATTCCGTGAGGGGCAGCAGGCACGAATAGAGAGGCAAAATTCTAAAAGGAGGCTCCTTAAGGGATGATAATGAAAGAATGGTTGTTGAAACACTGGGCATTATGGGAACAGAGTGGGGTAAAGAGGAGATAACGATGGGAACCCTGGCTCTCGCTACTCATTAAACAAGTATTTATTGAGCACCTACTCTGCAGCCTACAAAATTATTTTCCCAGATCTCTCAGCAGAGGCTTCAGGCTCCCAAGAATGGATGATAAGCCTTTTACACAGTTTCAGTGCAGAGAGAAATTCATGGCACTTAGCTTTTCAGTAATTATATTTATTTATTTTTAGCCTGAACCAAATTTAATAGGAGGAACCACTTTCTGCCTTTCTTTTAATTACTTGTAGTTTACACAGTAACTTTAGAAAAGCAAATGAAAGCACGCTTAGATGCCGCCACTGTAAATACCATTCATTAGTAACTTATTTTCCCTGGAGTCTTGTGAAGTGTGAATTTAAAGGCTGCTCTGCTCTATCTGGAGTAGCATTAAGATTACAAGCACATTTTGTTATCTACTATGGAAAGGAAAAAAAAAACAGCAGTGATCCTCCATCCTCTGGATTCTCTTAACCGTGTGACTAATTTCAATTAGTATGCTTTATCATTACAGGACTGTTCATGTTTCATCTCTAAAACATTTGTTTTTTGTGTCTTCTGCACCCTTTCTTATTTTCAGTGATAGCCCAAAATTATCCTATAGTTTTCCAAGAACACTTTATGTTCATAATAAAGTGAAGTGAATAAAATTGATAGAAATTTATGATTTGAGGAGTGGATCTTTTCCCTCTCCTCTGAGTTTGTATCCATGGTCAGACAGTCTCATAAGATAACTTCCTGCTGTGCAAATTAAATAAAGATTCTACCAGCAGGCCTTCTTTTCCATTATTGCCCATTTCCATTTTTCAAGACAAGTAAAAATAATAGTGGAACAACATCTTTAAAAGATTACTAGAGCAACATAATGCATGCTATACAATATATAAAATAGGACAGCAGAATCTACTACAGAAATAAAACATTGGACTTGGGACAGATTGCATTATGCTTTGAAAAGTGAAGTAACTAAGGGTAACCGTAAGGCTTCATATTTATAGACTGCCTTTCCCCCAAGGATCTCAGATTGGTTAACGTTCAGAGTAATAGTACTTATGGACTTTTGCACCACTACTTAAGCACTTTCATTTTTTTTAGCAAAGGTGCCAGTTTGATATGAAACCTCATATCGTGCACAGGACCATTTATATAATTAAGTCCATTATAACAGTTGTAACCCACCTGCTCCTTAAGTGGACATCAACTATGAAAAAGAACCACTTGTTTAGGCATAAGCAGTTGGCAAAATTTTTTCTAACCTTAGGCGAGTTACTCTGATCACTGACTCAAATTTTTTCTAACCTTAGGCGAGTTACTCTGATCACTGACCCAGAGGCCCTATTGTATATCAGGCACCAGGTTCTCATTGCAGCCCATTGATCATTTTTTACATAATTTTTTACAGGGACAAGGCTGCTTTTCTTCACTTACATCTTTCTTGTTTGAGAACCAAGGCATCAGTATAAGTGTTTGCCTTTTGGATGCCTTTTACCACTGTGGCCTTGACGTAGAACACTTTGAGAGCCAAAGAGAACAAATCGTCGCAAGAAGGTTGCCCTGTCCATTGAGTGACCAACTCATCCCAAAGAGTACATTCCCATAAACATTTCATTTTTATCTTTACTTCTCAGTTTTTTTGACTTGAGAAGCTGCGAAAATACCAAGCTAGAGATGGCCTCACTTTTGGCACATTCTGACTGTATAATAGTGAAATGTTCTATTGAGAGCTGAGATTGTGGTATTTCCAATGAAAAGAGACTCTCATGGTAGTCCAAGCAGAATTTTCATTACCAAGAGAGGCATGACCACTCTGTTGCTTCAAATGAATGCAGTTAAGATGCTTATTCAGCCGCAGTTTGCAAAAAAAAAGAAAAAATTCTGGCAATTGTTCTTTTTGCTCTGCCCAAAAAAAAAAAAAAATGAATTATTGCAATTACAAGAGATCTGTCGAAAAAAGTACTAGATTCAGATTATTTGACAAACCGTAGGAAAGTGAAGAATGTTCAAATTTGCTGTTCATCAAAATAAGTTTACCACATTTGGAAATAGTATATTAGCCAAAACTGGATTAGGTGTGTATGGTTCTTCTAACATGGGCCCTGAATCTAGAAGGCATTTCTGGCTTTAGAGTTTGTGCAGTGATCATAATGGGCAGATTCCCTGCAGCCTAGTTTTACACCCATTCTTTCTTCATTTTTGGCTCTTACTTTCCCCTTAGAGCCAGGATTTCTGGAATAGTTTGGACTCCGTATGACTGGCCAATTGAAGTCATCATGCCAGATTGTCTTGTGGTTGTACTTTCTCCTGATTAGGATGGAAAACCAGGCATAGTGTTTCTTGCAAGAGGACAGTTTTGATAAATCTTGGTCTAATTACATACAGCTGCCAGTTTTTGAAAGTCTGTCCTCTTTAATAAAATGAAAAGTCACTGGGTCATAATCACTACCCAAATGATATATTTGACTGTTGTCTGAATTTCAGACTGGGTGGTCATTTTATTCAAATGCAGTAAGATAGGAAGTGAACAGTACCCCACTCTGGAGTTCAGGATCTTTTTTTCCATTTCCACATTTTTGCTGACACTCATTTGGACTGACTTTGTCACCTTCAATATGAATGTACTTAAGAACCCCCCAAAAAATGTGATTTAGCGCTTCCTTTTGGCAGAGACTTTTTTTTTCTTTCTCTGTCCTAAAATTCCGGGTGATTGATCTGGTCTGAGTCTGAAAGACTGCGTAGTGTTACCTTCAGTGAGTTATCTCAAGACCACACTAAACAGATTCAAAAATCATTAAAACGGAAATGGTGGGGGGAGATAAAAATTGATTCCAATTCTATAATCTCTCCCTTTTCTATAGGATCTAAGAAGTAAATGTTTATGGAAGTTCTCATAAGTTTGAGCTGTGCAGCCAGAATAATCTGATCAAATCTTTAATATCCAATACCAGAGTCATCAAAGTGGATAAAGAAATGAAAATTCCATTATATTTCCCTGTGATCTGGAAATATTCAGTTGCTCTTGAAAAAAGGCATCAGACATAAACCTCATATTAGATCACCTTGTCTAAACCATGTGACTCTACCCAGCAGTGCTAAATTGAGTCCCCCCCTCCCCACAGGTGCTTTGGTCTCCCCAAGCTAGCTCTTTGAAACCATGCTTGAGATACGTGTCAAGAGTCTTATTTTTAACACGAAATTCTTCTAACTCTATTAGAAACTTGTATTCGCCAACCACGCTACAATGAACTTAAGCTGAAGATCATTGAATACACCCATAATTAATAGCTTCTCTCTCTCTCTCTGTGTACCCTTCATCCTCACAAATGTTGTTTTGATTGATGCAGGCTTCGATGGCTGAGAACAGCATACCTCTATACACTACCGCTTCCATGGGAAATCCCACTCTGGGCAATTTAGCCAGTGCGATACGGGAAGAGCTGAACGGGGCCATGGAGCATACCAACAGCAACGAGAGCGACAGCAGTCCAGGCAGATCCCCTATGCAAGCCGTGTGAGTACTGTCCACCCAGAAGGTCTTTGCTTTCAGATCCTGGTCTCCCTGTTTTATGTCCACACAAGCCCTTCTGTGGCCACTTTTAAACCTTTTCTTTAACTTCTGATTTCCTAGAACCCAGGTAGAAGTTTATACTTCTGGAAATGTTTAGCTCATTTAGCACATAAAAGGACCATTTACTAACTTTCCCATAAAAGCAGTCGGTTTCATGCGGCCCCACAAGTGCGCACAGCAATCAAACAGGTCACGCGTTTGTGTTTCTACACTCTGCTTGGCATCTCGAGCCATTTTTTAGCCACTTTACCTTCTCCTCCCGAAATTAATATGCATTGCTGTGTAAAAGTTTGTGGTTTGTTCAACTCAAGAGCATGCTGAACCAGCAGGGAAAAATAGGATACTTGTTTACCTGCTTGTGTGATAAGCTTAACCATGAACACAGTGCCGTAGCGTTATTACCAAGCATTAATGATGGCACAAATGAAAGGCGGCATGATTTATAGATTGCTCTTAAAATATCAAAAGGAAAATTAATAAGAGCATTCTAGCAGCAGACGGCTGTATAATGAGCACACACATAACTGAATGAAGTGAAGGCGATGGTTGTCCATGCTGAATGTGAACGGCCCCAGGACCAGGCAAACCACAGGAAAGGCTGCAGTCCCCTGTGGGTGGCCGATTGGGGAAACAGGTGGGACTGGAACAACTCCTCTCTCCCAGGAAAAGGTCAAAAGAGAAAAGAAACCACATTATCCCAACATAATTGGATTGGTGGAGGGTGCTATAGAATGACCCGTCTCGCACTTTTCGAAAGTGTCTACAAAACTATTGGCCACTTTAAAGAAGTAAACCAGTTCAGTGTTGCATACTGTCAGCACCTAGAATAGGCTGCTTGTCTATACAATCTTTCTGAATTACTGACCAACATCTTTTAAGATAATTCGAGCATTAGGAATGGAAAAAGTAACCTGTATCAATTAGGAACAGAATGAATTGGCATCTAATGACAAAGAAAAAGATGCTATCTGCCAGGATAATTCGTGGGTTTGGGAGCATCTGAAATTTGATTATTTAGAATTTGAATTTATGCCCTAGTGCTTTGAAAAAGGACCTTTAAAGACAGGAATAATGACTTTTAATTTATATGAATAGTCTCTTAGCATGTACTCCACATTATTTTAAGAGAGACCCCTATATATCATGCTTTCTAAAGCAGCCTGGTGTTTCTGACTTTATTGTTATCACCCTCGCATTCATCTTTAAATCATTGTCATGACAGGAGTATTTACTCAGATATTAAGGAGGTTCGGAGCAAAAGTAAATTGCTTTATAAGCTACTTCAAGAAATACTCATTAAAGCAAAAATATCTGAAGTTATTGAATGAAAGAGATACCGTTTCTCATAATCTATGTGAACTCCAAGGTTTCGTCGATGTTTATTCCCATTATTTAGTATAAAGGATCACTAAAAAAGAAGAAAGATATTTGGATAAAAAAACCTCAGACAACAGTTCAGAGTGATGTTGATTTTGCTGTACAGGATAGTCACTGGAAAGTTAATTTGTTTAACAACTTTGAATTAACCCCAGTATTACCAGAAACCTTATTTAATAGCAGTCAGAATAATTTCTAATGAATGAAGGTTACAATTGCTTTTTTAAAAAGAAGCTGTATACAAAGGCGTCAATGCAATAGTGTGTTGCTCGAATCTCACAGGTGTTTACACTGTTTGCTAAATTTGATCATATGTCAGCAGCGTATGCCTGCTATCAGTGTCTTAGGCTGTTACTCTTTTTGACCTCGTATTTCCATTAAGCGGATTCTATAATGACATAGTTTTCATTCTTGGCCAATGTGCATTACCCCGCTTCGATGCAAATTGTTTCTTAACTGTTCCAGTCTATTGGAATAAATCATGCTGTAAACTTTGCAACAAGGCTTTAAAGGACCTTGTTAGTACTGCAGCCCAGCTAATATCTAGTGTTGAAACGGGGAACTCTTCTTCCTTACCGTTTCTGTGACACTCAAATACCATTACACTTTGTTTCTCTTTTGAAACCCTAGAAAGTAGTCACATAATTATGGCTTTGGGGCATTATACTTTTATCTTGATAGGAGCTAACGGAGCTACAAAGCAAAATACTCCAAGCTGCGCACACACCCCCAGAACACAATGCCTTTAAACACCAGTCAGCTTTAGTTAAAAACAGTCTCGTTTCCCAGAGTGGCTAAACAAAGGAGTTACTCAGATGTAAGAATGGAAATGTGTGGTTTTGCAGTTATTCATTGGTAGTAGCCCTTTGGGAAGCAGGGATTGGAGAGAAAGGTGGTAGGGTGGGTGTCGGGGGTTTCACTGCAGAACAGTTAGTTGCCTCTTGCAGCTCCAGTTTCTAAGAGACACATCGGTATATGTGAAGCATAGTATCTAAATAGTTTGCAGCTTACCTGAAACGTGTCTCGTGCAGAAGTCTACTCTCTTTTATTTTCTGAAGCACTGCATGCCTGTGTTACTGCATTTGCCACTCGGGGATCTGCTGTATCAAGAAATGTCGTGAAGCTAGATTTCATTTCTGGGTGTCATACAGTAGATCTCGTCAGTTAACATTTGTTGGGGACCCACTCTGCATTTGGCACTGGGATTGAGCCAGCAGGCATGATAGGGTCAGAACCTGTGTTTTCGGAATTGAAGTTTGGCTGCAAATTTGGGGGGGAAATAAAATATTCTCTAATATGAACTGTGTTTGCGGGGAGGCTTATGTGTACCGGATTTTTACTTGTTTGTTGTTTATTCATTTATTTAATTTTGCCTAGCAAAACATTTGTCAAAGTCTAAAATTGTAACGCAAGAACTTCATTAAGACTGTTTGATTTCCTCTAGGTCCTTCCACCCCTTCCTGCCCGTAGCCTTATGTCATCTCATCATCAGATTCAGGTTTATATACCTGAAAAGATTACTAAATCTGATAGTTTAAAAAAATGAAACTAGGAAAATGTCGATCAAGGAAACTACATTTGAACCTTAATACATGGCTAAGTAAAACAGACATTTCTATCCAATTAGCATCACTACAACTCTGTGCTCAGTGGAGAAGAGGAATAATTCTCAGTGAAAATAGGAAACATGAATTAATGTGCACTGTTGTCAGTAATTTAAGAAACACAATTAAAGGTAACTTGAGCTCACCTTATACCTTTCTAAGCAACAAAATATTTTTAATAAGTAATGCTTGATGCTGATGAGGTTGCGTCTAAATTGATATAGCCCCTTCGGAAATTAATACCATAATAAATCATAAGAACCATAAAGATGTTCTGGCCTTTGCTCTAACAATTTCATTCTTAGAAAATTATCCTAAAGAGGGAAATCAACAAAAGTAGAAAGATTAATGGATAAAAGTCGTCACTGTATTATACAAAGAGCAAAAGAGGTGGGGAAAGGAAAGACAATCACAAAACACCCAAATATTAAGCTACTAACCTGTCAGCACATTGGTATCTCACATAGCCATAAAAATTATAATTGGAAAGCTAGCAAAATAAACAATTGTATTTCTCCTGTGTTTACAGTCCATAAAAATGTGATGCAAAATGGAGAAGCTAGGCAAATACAAAACACTTCCTTAATTAGGGTTAATGGGTAATTTTTTTAAAGGAATAACTATCCATATACCTACTTCCCAAAAGAATATAGGAGATCCTACCAGTGCTGACTTCACAGGCGTATGATGTATGCAGTCACACAGGATCCTATGCTTAGAAGTTTTAATGCTCTGCTGTTTTCCTCTTGAAATCTTACCAAATTTTGAACCACATTTTTACCTTGCATTCTGCCCCACAAATCGCGTAGCCAGTCCTGGGTCTTTCTGTAGAAACACCGATAAATAGGACCATTAAAAAACTAAAAATAGATGGAACACAACTCATAAAATATGTCGTTATACAACTTTGATATATTTTGTTTTGCAAATTGTTTTTAAGAATATGGGCATGATTTTTTAAAAGCTATTTATCCTGACATCTACCCCCAAACACTCTCTAGGCTGTGCTAATTTTAGAGTCAATTGGTTTTCTCAAGGTTCACTTCGTCAAGGGCAGTCCAAGCAGTCCTGTTTGTTTTTAAATGGTTCAAGTGGCCTTTGGGGTTTGCATACAACATCAATTATTTAGGAAGCCAGCCATCCTCAGTACCGCCTCTTATTACTAATACTGATAATGTCAATTAAAAAATCCTCCCCTCTGTTGCCTGTCCCAGGGATGGGACCGGTTTAACTTGAATGGTTCTTTTACATATCAAAAGCCCTGCAACAGAAAGTAATTTGTATTTGCAAAGGATTGGTTGTAAAATATGATTTACGAACAACATTTCTCAATTGTTATCAGAATAGTTTCGTGTGATCCCTGCCATCCCCCTTCTGCTGAACCCTGTGCTGGTCCATAATGAGAAAGTTGGCAGATCTCATCGCAGCCACATGTCTTGGTGGCCGCTACCAGCCGGGCCTCGTGTTCTGCCGTGTTTACAGCTGACAGCGTTATTATTCTGATTGGGGCTCTGCTTTCTTATCATATTGTTTGTTGAGCGTGCCTTTTCCTCTTCGTTTGTGTTTCCTGGCAGGGCTTTTCTTGCCTTATTGACAGTTTGTAAAAATATGCATTAATTTGGAGTTTCAAGCATGTATCATGGTGTCTCTTTGCTGTGTTTGCTTGAAGTTGATTAATGATAGAACCTCGCTTGAGGTCGGTCTCTGGAGAGTTCTTTCACAGGTTCCGCATGTTAACTAGCAAAGCAGAACACACAGCAAGGCATGAATAGCCCAGCCTCCAGCATGCACGGTCACCACAAACCACAGTTGTCTTACAGATTCTTATTTCACGTAATTGCTTGAAGATTTGTATTCACTCACCCAGGATGCCGTGACGGAGTCTGTTTTGTGGTACTCGAAGTGTGGTCCTCAGATCAGCAGCATCACTTTGGAGCTTATTAGAGATGCAGGGTCTCAGGCCTCACCCCAGACCTGCTGAGTCACACATGCTGCATTTCACCAAGATCCTGAGGCGATTTGAGTGCATACCGAAGTGTGAGAAACACCACTGAGGAGGAGAGGCCCGCTTTTGTCCAACTGTTAGTCATTCTAGAGCAGAACTGTCCCAAAGAACCTCCTGTGATGACAGAAATTTCTGTCTCTGTGCTGTTCAGTGTGGTAGCCATCAGCCAGCCACATGTGGCCCTTGAGCATTCGAAATGTGGCTGGTGCAGCTGAGAAACTGAATTTTGAATTGTATTCAGTTTCAATTAATTTTAATTTAAATATCCACATGTAGGTAGTGGCTGTACTTTGTTGGACGGTGCAGCCCTAGAGTGTGGCTTTATATTGGCCAAAACAGCCATGTTGCCTTGGGTTGGGAAGTTCCCTCAGTGAACCTTTTCTTGTTTTTCCAGGCATCCTGTACATGTCAAAGAAGAGCCCCTGGATCCAGAGGAAGCTGAAGGGCCTCTATCCTTAGTGACAACAGCCAACCACAGTCCAGATTTTGACCACGACAGAGATTATGAAGACGAACCAGTAAATGAGGACATGGAGTGAACGTCTGGGTGGGCCGACCCCAAGAATGAAGATTAGGAAAAAACAAAACAAGTCAAAAGTTAGCAGTGAAATTGTTCTCCATTTGTTGTACAGTCTGGAGGAGTTTCACTACGTTTTGACAACTCTGAAATGTGTTAACTCTTAGTGCCATCAAGAATCCCATTTGGGAGTATTTTTGATTTTTCTACTTTTTGTTGAAAAAAGGAATTTGTACTCTGTGCATTGGATGGACTTGTTTGGTACTGGGGATTTTCCTCTCTTAACAGTCAACATCTGTTGTAAATTTGCTAAACTGATTCACTTTTAGCAGCAGACTTTGAACTGCAGTCCTGCCAACGTTGGACACTGAGGACACCCAACTGAGCATGTGCACCTAAGCTGCAGACCAAGCCTCTGCCCGGAATTTAAGGATTCCAGTGGACGACCTATTTGCACAGTACTGCATGTTGATTATCACTGCCTTTACTCCATTTTTTTTTTTGCTTCCAGTTGGGATGGGGAAGGCCTTTGTGTGTGTATTGGGGGAGGGTTAAAATAATTATCCCAAACTTTTTAATGTATTGCTTTTTTTTTGCTTCTACTATACCATTTTAAGTTCTGACCTCAGGCCTCCATTTGGGCCCACGGCCTCTTGGAGGCTTAAAGTTTTCTGTACCTTGTGATGAATGTTAATAGGTGTTTTTATTATACAAAGCTGAATGTCATTTCTTGTTTGTAGTTTTCTGTCACTCATTCCATTTTCCTTCAGACATCACCACGTTTTCTCTAAAGTCAGAGAACATTCCGTTTTGGTCTTTTTCAAAAAGGTCCCAAATGCTGCACTCTACACATGAAGGTCCTCTCACACAGATGTGAAGTCCTGCCAGAAAGAGAATGAATGACAGAAAAAAAAGAAAAAAAAAAAGACACTCTAGGAACAATGCAGATTCATTCCACAAAGCAGTATTGGAGGTGGGAAGGGGTTGTTTCAGATTTTTTTGTTTTTGTTTTTGCAGCTACCCTCGTTCTTAATAAATGCCACAGCGTTTTGCCAGCACAAGGAAACATAGGCAGCAGTGCTCCCCGCGCCCCCCGCCCCCCAAAGAAAAATCTCAAAATAGTTAGACGGACAGTCTGGCTGTGGCAAGCTCTCTCTTGTGTAACCAAGTTGCAAAGAGCCACGGGGCTCCCTGTTGTTAACACCAAGGTGGGTTGCTTTGTTTGCAAAATGGCCAAAAACCTGGCTTCCCCGAGGAACTTTGCTGAAAGTGGTGGCCGTGGTGGTGGTGCTGAATTTAAACATCAGTTCAGGCCTGCTTGGTGGCATTAATCTGTTTGAATGCAAATTAGGTTTCAGATCGAACTTGTTATGGGAGTTAATGAAGACTGAGTTCAGCAAATGGTAAAGTGTTCATTTCAAATGTGCAAATTTGCTACTGCAGTTTAGTTTGTTATGCAATATTACCACACCAACCCGATATCAAAAACTAAAAACAGTAGAAGACATCAAGTGGATGGGGCGCATCTCAGCCCTGGGCTCTTTGGAAAATGAACTCGGCATGCAGGACGTGACCGTCATCTGTCAGTACCACCTCAGTCCTTAGAACCCCTGAACACTTCCACTCTGCATCCACTTTCCTGTCATTTATTTATCTAGGACCGTAGCTTTTGTTGTTTTTAGAGAGCCTTTTGGAGCTTAATTTATATTCTTTGTACCTTTTTTCTAAAATTACCAAAGATATTACACAAAGGTAAATTATGTTCTCTGTGTTATGCTTTATCTGATGAAGCCAAATATCCTCTTATTGTTGATCAAAGGAGGCGAAAGAAGTTAGAGGCAATTGATGAGATACAGGCTATTGCTAACCTGAGAAAGAGAACTGCTCCTTCATCGTAGAGTAAATTTAGAAGACCAAGTAGTTAATGGAACCAAAGTTGTTACTTTTTTTTAGTTGGTTTTTTTTCTTCTGTATCTTTACAGAGACCAAAACTCATTCTTGTAGAGAGATACTAGGGGGCTACTAAAGATCAAAATAGGACACAGTATTAAAGGAGCAGACGAAGGAAGGGAATCCCATCTCAAAGAAAAAAAAAAGTATGCCTTTGAAAATTAGGATGTGTCCAATAAATGAGACAGTTAAGATAAAATTCAGAGAGAACAGAAAAGCTTCCGCAATGGAACTAGACCACATAATAGTATTTCTAGGATACATTTTTTTTTTTAAAAGGAAGATTGTATGCCACTTTTGTTTGAGGGCTATGCTATGATCACTGAATTAATTTTGGTTTATCTTGGCATATATTCTCCAGTTTCGTTTTGTTTTTTTTTCTTTTCTTTTTCTTTTTTTTTTTTTTGATTAGGCTTTGGTCAGCAGTTTTCATTTAAAAAAAAAAAAAAGTAACACTCCTATCCACTCATAAGCTTGGTACAAAAACTTCTATGGCAGTTAACTTTTGAAACTTCACTCTGCTTTCTGTATAAGGGCAGTCTGTGGTCACTCAAGACTTTTTTTTTTAACTTTTCCAGGCAGCTTCATGATGTGCAGGCAGTAGCCAGACAGGGTCATGGGAAGGGGGCCCTGTGCTTCTAAACTGAGTGATTGCTGGTTAGTTTGGTATTCAAAAGAGGATAAAAATCTGGTAGATTAGTTCATTCTCAGCATGTGTAGCTAGACATGAGTAAAGATAACAGCATGAGAAACTGTTAGTACGCATACCTCAGTTCAAACCTTTAGGGAATGATTAAAAATTTTTAAAAATACATTTCACTCAGTTGCACTTAGTCGTATGTCTTGCATGCTTAGTCTAAAGACTGTAGCAAAAAGAAAAAGAAAAATTAGATTTTACATATCTTTGCAGGTATCACAGCCTTGCAGAAGAACCAATTGAAAAAATTCTCAGGCTTAACAGCAAGCAGATTTCACTATGATTTTTACAATTCCGATTCTGTATCCCTTGGGGGTATTCCAGTCACTTCTTTAGGATGGGGTTTATTATGTTGTACATATATCCCGATGTGTCTGTGTGGATCTTTGTCTTATTTGGGGGAGGGTGGAGGGCGGTTCTTTTTTTAGATATTGTTCCTAAAAAGGAATAAATGCATACACCTGTTTGTCAAAACACCTTTGCTTTTTGTGCAACTGCTTTATATTAACAATACTTTAAAAAAATAGCTTTGGAAAAAAAAAACTACTGTATGTAATGGAATTGCAGAATATGCTGCACATGTATTTTATTTAGTTATTCTTGCTTTAAGAATATTGGATGACATTTCCTGACATGTGGGAGGGAGAAATTCCCTTTTTTTTTTTTTTAAATTGTAAATATAGTTGACAGACTTTTCCCTGTTCTCATTGATCAGAGCATTGTGTACAGGTTTTTTTGTGTGAGTGCGTGCGCATGTGTGTTAATCTGTTTTTTGATACATTCCTATTCATTGTGTTTATCCTACCACTGCCTTCCTGGCTATCTTAAACAAGTTCATACATTTGAAAAGAGAAAAAAAAAATGTTTTAAAAAATGTTTTCTCCTGCTGCAGTAAATTTTTGCATGATGAAATTCCAGGGTCACACTTTCAAAGTTTATCAGTGAAGTAGTGATTAATAATGGGGTGTGTCAAAGCTATTGAACTTTTTGTATAAAAAAAAAAAAACTTTTCAAGGTGCCAAGATGTAAACACAATTTACCTGTTTTTTTGTTTTTTTTTTTTAAAGAAAAGCGTACATTAGGGAGGTAGTCCCTTGTATCGGGCAAACGCACTGTCAGGAATGAGGCTCCATCCTATTTGTCCCTAGAGTCTGTCCTTCTAAGACAAGTTACGCTGCCTGCATTGAACCAGCAGTGAAATGAAATATCGAGGCTTATGTCTATGAAGAGTGACCACCAGCCCTGCCACCTCGGACAGCTCTAACATTATTCCCAGCATTCCATCCGATCTGGTAAAGAACACCTTGGATTCTTAACCCAAAATTTGTAAATCACTAGCTATTTTATCATGAAAAAAAAAAGTTTTAAAGAAACATTTTCTCTCCTTTCCACATTCCAGCTGAGCTCTGTTTCCAAGGGTACAAAGAAGAACATGTATTTTGAATATTTTTGGTACCTTTTGGTTAATGGTATACCCTCTTGATATTTTGGATGTTTTTAAGAGTTGGTTTCACTTTTTTATCCTGAGAATGAGACTTATAATTCTAAGGCATTTTGTGGGCCCAGTGTAGTTCACACGATCTCTGCTACCCAGAAGCCTTGATGAAGATGGTACAGTCCGGACTGTGAGCATGGTGCTTCGTGGATATGTGCTGCCAGTAACAAGAATTTTTTTTTTTGTTTTGTTTTGTTTTGATAAGGCATAAAAGAAACTCATTCCTTGACATCAACTGTAATTCCATCATTCCATGTCTGTGGATACAGACAATAAAAAAAAAAATGTTGTGTAGTCAGTAGTAATTACTGACATTATAGCATTCTCAAATGCAATAAAAATGCTGGTTGTTCACACTGGTAGTAAAAGTCGCCACAGCCTAAGTTTCTTTCCCCTTCTGACCTGCTGATACTGTATGTTAGGCATATGCCTTGGGTTTATCACCAGCTGCTTCCAACACTGAATTAAAATCAATCTTAACTAAAAGCCTTCATCGTCGTGGAGGGCTAAAGCTCTTCAGGATTTCAAAGTGAAAGTCTTAGAGAATTGGAAAAACCAAAAGAAGCTACCTTTTCTCTCAAGGAAGCACACACTTATTTTTCTTTATCAAATTTTATAGAGAAAAACAAAATGTTTAATAACTAGCATTAAGAGCAAACTAAAATTTCAGAGGAAAGCAATTTCATGAATAATTCATTAAAATTTCACATCTGCAAGATTAGTCATCCAAATAAAATGCTAATGTCAAAAACATGCACCGTCTATAATATTCTCATCAAGAAATCTTTTTGCATATAATGATAAATGCTTAGATTAGAACAAATGATTTTATAAAAATATTCCATCAAAAGTATGCTAGATAACTGCATTCACTGAAAACAGTAGAGAGCCAGTAACTATTCTAGAAAAACCATCTTGATCTTGAGATTTTTCAAAATTACATACCTCTAATAAAATTTATTTCTCTAATATTATTCTATCGTATACAGTCTAAGGATTAATGAATTTAGGCATTTTTCAGTAAAAATTAAATTGGTATATCGAAAGCAGAACATTAAGTGGCCAAACCGTAGTAACATAAAACCATTAGTATGTAATTCAGAGCACATAACACAAGCCAAGAGAGGACTTGAAATTAACCTTGCGGTTCTTATTTGGCAAAACACTGTCTGATGCTGAGGTACATGTAAATGTTCTCTCCAAGTATTATTTTAAAAAGCCTGTGTTAGGAGAAAAAAATTTTTTTAATACAAGGTTTTGCTATTAACCTGCAAAGTAGTGTCCCCTTTTCATTAAGTTTTGCTACAGTCTAGAAGCCCTCTAGTAAATAGTAAAACATTTGATAATTAGTAAAACATTTGAACCCTTAATTCTCACTTAGCTACTAAGAATATAATATTAGGGTTAATTGAAAATCCTTAAAATGCCAGACAAACATATAGTGCTTACAGCATATACAGTTGGTAAAATTTATATATATAATTTGAATAAGCTGAAGGACCCAAACCGGGTATGATGATGCATTAGTGAAGATTTTGCTGTTTGATGCATAGTACATTTTTAATTGTATTCCAGGAACCGTTCTGAAGCAGGGACATCCTCTTACATATTTATTTCAGGCTTGTCACTCAGACAAGCAGCAAAACTGAAATACTGGTTTTTCTTTTAAATGGGGCCTTTACATAAAGCCTAAACTCTTAAGAAGACCGATTTCACATTGACACAAACATGCTTGGTAGTAACACCCTACCCGTTCTCCCCAAAAGATAACAAAATATGATTAGTCTTAGTGGGTTTTGTCTTCTTTGATATTACACATTTATATACAGGGTAGTAACAATTTATTTTCATCATCGTAGTTGAGTCAAAAGTATTCTTTACTCAAAGTGAAGTTGAGTCTCAAACCTTCATTTAAAGACTTGACTGATGAAAAGTTTAAGACAAAATTCACGTTGGAGGGAAATTAGATGACGTACAAAAAACACTGGTTTAACCTTGGCATGATATTTGGATTAGAAACCCATCACTAAATATAAGCTTTTATTTATTTTTAAAGTTTTATTTAAAAAAAATATAACGTTTTCCACTGTTAAATGGCATTCAATGCTTAATACCAAAAAATATAATATTGGAATTATCGATGGTTTTTTTTGGCTTATACCAAAGAGAATATAGGGAGGGGAAAAAGACAAGCTTCAAGTTATAATGTTAATTTGAAGGTAACCGGCCTTTCAAGAATTAATTTCAGCCAAAGCAATAATCATTATTTACCAGCGTGTGACATTTTTATCACTCATCATATTAGCAAATTTCCATTGAAAATGCTAAAATGGTTCGTCATAAGGCAGATAACTGCTCTAGCTGTAAAAATGACCAACACAAGTGCCGGTACTCAAACATTAAATTATACTGTAATTAATAAAGACAGTTAAACTGTCTACTAGCAACAGCAATTTAGGTAACCACATTTGATCAGCTATAAATTGTAACTACATTAAAATTCCAGAAATATTAGCAATATGGATTACTTGATGGAAGTCAGTGCTGATCACCAACTCTTTTTTTTTCCTTCTTTTTTTTTCTTTTTAAGCAACGGAAGCTCAGGTCAGGTTGACCACAAATCCATGAGCGAAGATCAGGCCTTAACACTTTTAATCTTGTGAAACAAGCAATTACAAATAGCTGCATCGATTTGTTAAAAAGCTTTAGGTGACATAAATTGTTTCCTGTTTAGCTTATTGCTCTGATACATAAATGTCACCGAGTCCAGTATTAATTAGAGCCATAGAAGAACACAGGGTGGCTTCCAATGAAGATTTTTTAGTCATTTTGTGAATGCTCTCAAGAGCTGGCTCATTTCTCATTAAAAGAGGAAAGGAAAACTGCTCTGTTACATGGTCTTTCATATCATCTTTATTTTCGGCCCTAAACTAAATTGCAGGATTTCAGACTTGCTTTCTTACCACTTGACAAAGCACCACATTTTAAAAATATCTTCTAAGTAGAATAATATTTACTAGGCATTTGAGCCCCTGAAAAGTTCACACTTCTCCATTCTCAATATACGGTACCATACATGTTTCCTTGAGCTGATATTTCTACACTTAAAATACAATTTTAAAAGCTTTTGCATGTTATTGACTTAACATAAATCAAATGTATCATATATACTTTCTTTAGGTTGGCATGCCACTTAGAAAAATACATTAGATTCTAGAGGGAAAAAAGTCTGGAGAAAATTTATTAAATAGAAGTTTTTACTGTAATAGAATATTAATGTAGGCCAATGCTCGTTTGCCATTAAGCTGATCCTTTTTTAACATACACGTGCTTTTTATTATTTTGCACTCAAGCAAAAATTCCACATTCAAAGACTTTCCATCTAGTTGGGAATGTCTCTGGCAAGAAACACATAAAAAACCCTGACCTCCTGAAAGACAGCAGACATCGTCCACACTGAGCATTAGCCCCACCAGGCAACAAATGCAAAACCCACTCCAGAGACATAAGGTACACGCTAGTCAACACTGTGGAGTTGGGAGAAACAATTATTCTTTAAATCCTTCCTCACTGCTGCTCCACCAGCACACAGATGAAAATGTTTGATTTGCAACATAAAAGATTCATTAATTACCACTTGAATATTTAAAGCTATTTTGCAGTCTAACAGAGATAGATAAAGCAGTGAATTAAAACCTCTAATAAAATTGTAAAAATATTTCGGTAAGTTTACCCATGTTATGATTTAGGGAGAGATTCAAGCATTCTCATAGAAGAGAGTAATTTTCAAGTGTGTATTTGAAGGAAGGAGCTAAGTGTTCTGGGAGTAATTTGTTTCTCACTTTCAAATGTTTACTAATAATTTATTTTCAAATCAAGCTTGCAACTTTAGGACTCCATGGATAGGGAAAAAATCTGCCAAGCAGGTCGGAGCATTGTGTGTCTGATCCAGAAATTAAAATACTTTGAAAAGTATTCAGCTAAGTCGAAGGGTTTAGAAGCTATCACATAAAAGTGGTGAGTTCCTGCCCACGGAATGCATCAAATCTAAAATTACCCCAAACCCAGGACATATCCGTTCCAACTCCAGCCCAGCATCGGATTTTTCTACCTATGATCCATTTGTAGCATTTCAGTGTTTGGATCCTGGGAACCTAGAATTAGTGCCCAGCACTCTCTTTGAATCAAATACTAGAAACTACATACCAGGTTACCAGTCTCAATCCTGACCATTACGACTGGGTGACTTTGGCTAGTTACTTCATCTCTTTGTTCCTCAGCTTTCTCTTTCCCTTAATTTAGCTAAATGATGAAAAGGGTTCCTTCCAATTTTAAAGTTCTAAAAATTTAATAACATATTCCCCCTTGGGGACTTTTTTGATGAAATCCGTGGTCTCAGCATAAAGTTTGTGTGGCACTCCATATTTCACCAATATTGTAATATTGACTAATTAAACTCTGCCTTGTAACATGCCCCGTTAGGAGCAAATCTCACTAGCATACATGCTTCCATTCATCCATCCACAAATAAGTATTAAATGCCCTGCTCAAACAACGCAGGAGATCCAACTGAGAATAAGAGACACAGCCTTGGTCTCCTGGTTCCTGATGGTTCGCTGGGAAGAGAGTTCTTAAACATTAGGTTGTATCGTAATGCAATAAATGCTAATGAGAGGGGAAGTACAAGAATATAGAGGAAGACCACCTGATTCCACCGGGGACAATCAGGGAGGTTTCTTGGAAAACACACAATAATATTTAACTGAACCCCAAAGGATGTCTAAGTATGGCAGGAAAGAGGGAAGAGTTGTTCCAAGTAGAGGCAATAAAGCTGGAGCATGAGGGGTATGAGACTTCAGAGCAGGGTGAGCAAGAAATTTGATAGAACCACACTTAATAAAGTCATTATTACAGTTACCGTAAATCAGGCATATGGCAAAATCATAATTCCAATCATTGTTAACAAATCCGAGTGCTTCACACAGTCTGCTCAGTAACTCTTGAGGTGTTGCTAAACCAGCTTCACGTTCAGGTGAGGGAACTACCCCTCTCCACCCCTCTCTTCTGGCCACTGGCCACCTTGCTTCCTGAATACCAAGCATGCTCAGAGTTTCTACTTTATAATGGATGTTCTTTTCCTGGCTAGCTGCATGGCTCAAACACTCCCTCTCTTCCAATGTCCCGACAAAGAGGCCTTTCCTGCCCATGCAGTGTACACGGTACCCTAACCGCTCTACCCTCTGCACTCTGTAATCCCCTTTGCCCACTTCGTTGTTTTCATTGTGCTTAGCACTTCTGGACATTACATATTTATTTGTGTCTTTACTCACAACAACTACCAGGGCAGGGACACTGTATGTTCGCTGCTGCAACCCCACCAGGAAGACCAGGAATTGATGCTCACATTTGTTGAGTGAATGAACAAATATTTCACTTCTAAGGATAGAGTTGGCATAAACCCCTGTAGTCAGATTCTGCAGCCTGCCTGTATAAACAGTTCTACTGTATTTCATGGCCAACCAAACTGAATTGCATTTCCAAGATTCTCATACCAAACCTGCAAGGTAGGACTGGTCACCAGCATTTTACAGATGAATACACTAGGGCTTTCGGACACATTCAAAGTTGCATGGAGAAGAACCTAGAGAGTTGGTATTTGTTTCCATGCTTGATTCTACAGCCCATCTATTAGCCCTGGTCATGCCACCTACCTCTAAAGAAGCTTTAACGAAATGAAGAGTTTCTTATAATGGTACCAAATAAGCTCACATGATAATATAGCTTTCTTATAATGGTACCAAATATGCTCACATGATAATATAAAAAATGAATGATTTACATTCATTTTTAGGATATTAGAAAGTTATCAAACCGTGGAGGAAAAAAACACATTTAAACGTGTGTCCACTATTAAACAATCGTAAGAGAATAAGAATCTAAATCTATTGTGCAATATGGGGTCTTTATGACTTGGCTCACCTCAAAAAGGACTATTCCTACTCCTGACTATTTTGTGAGCAGTCCAACACCTTCCTTGAATATTTCTAATGAGGTATATTAAAAGTCTTTCTAATGGGTAGATAAGCACCTCTGTATCCAGAATCCCACACTTTAGCTGAGACCTGTTGTCCCTGGAAAAGGCCAACCATGAGCTCCTTGAGGACAAGGCTCATTCTGTCTTGTTCACTGTAGGACCACCCTGAGTGGGCCTGGCAGGGAATTAGGCCGAAGCCGTAGCAGACAGGCCTGAAAGGGGAGCCAGATAAACAGGATGAGTCTCTCTGGCCTCTTGATGACTGCACAACTTTGGTCAAGTTACTTAAACATCCGTGAGCTTTAGTGAAAATTTTTACATTACGAGATAGTTATGATGGCTAAGCACAATAGTGTATATAAAGAGTAAGCCATGGAATGCATTGTTAATAAATGGGATAGAGTTTTGAGAACAAACATGTCCTCATGTCTTTCACACTCTTGCTAGGAGCCTTAGTGAAACCGCTTCACGTGAAAATGTTCAATTCCAAGTGTTACAGGAATGTGTAATCTACAGAGAGGTGTGCCCTTGAGAGAACGTGTCAGGCAATATGTCTGCAAAGACAAGAGACTGAGTTAAGCCCTGAAAGGTGAGTAAGAATCAGTTATGTGGACTTTCGAAGACTTGGTTTACCAGCATTCATTTCCATTCTTTAAGTATTACACTCCTTTCTTTTAGGGAGCCACTCATCTCCAATCCTGTTGTTACTTCAGCCGCATCAGCACTTTAACTCGGCTGCTCTGTGCTCATCCCAAGACTTTTATTAAAACTTTTTGGAGAAATACTCTTTCCGAAGGAATTGTTGATTGGCTAGGATATGAACTAGAGCTACTAGTGCCTATCTTTGCTCTTATATGGAAAGGGCCCATCTAAAAAGAGAGGAAAACAAAGGCAAAGGAAAAAGTCCAAAAGAAGACTGAGAGCTGAAACCAAGACTGACACAGGAAGGCAGGGGAGGAGACTGAAACCAAAACTGGGACTAAGAAATAGATATATTGATCATATCATTTGATCGTATCATGTCATGAGCTCCTCAATCCAGCCATGCCTGAAACTAGACATATACTTCTGGATTTTCAATTATGTGAGCCAATAAATTCTCTCATATATGCCAGCTTGAGTTGGCTTTCTGTCTTTTGTAATCAAATAGTCCTCATTTCGAAGAGAGAGCAACATTCATCGAGGCCCTATGGCAGAAAAAAAAAGCATTCCAAATTCAAAGATGTGTGAGGAGGCCTATATGTCTAGAGCTCTGAATGTGAAGGAGAACATGGGCTACTATGATATTCAAGATGGAGGCAAAGGCTTCGTGATTAAGAATCATGTGACATTCTAAGTACATGTTCTAAATTATCCTTCTCCTGTCATTTTTGAGATAAAATTAGAACTCTAAACCACATTGGTATTAAAAAGAATGGCACCTCTTTGGGGCTAGAAGAGAGGCAAAATGAGTGTTTTGTGCTCTCACAAAGTCCAACATAATCCAAGATGCCAATAAGGGCATCTTGGAAAATGACTTGGATGAATTTTATATCATTTCTCTCATTTCTTGAGAATAAGGAATTTGGCTTCAGGCTTGACTGAATACAAGGCTCAAATGCAGAATCATAGCTAAACAGAAAGAAGAGTTACTAACACTTGAGCACAGCTCTCCAAAAGTGATACTTTTCCAAAAGTGTTTCATAGTTTCAAATAAGCATGTCAATTAAGAATATAAAAAGTGCTAAAGAACAGAAAGAAGAGACCCATAGAGAGTGGACTCAGAGAGTGGCACTAAACACCACATCTCTGTATGTATAAATCCCATACTCTCCTACCATAGGTGGGTTTCTCTGGCTAAAAGTCAGCTGGCACAGAGCTGTATGGTAGTGTCGCTGTTTTTACCAGTGTCCATTCTGACTGATTGGTGTCCGTGCCATATCAACTGTTGAATATTTTGAATATTGGCCCTGGTTTCCTCTCTGTGGTAAATAAAATGACCACAGGCAGTGTGAGCTCAGCATAAATAGCCCCTGCTCCCACCATCAAAGACGTCTAGGGGAAGACTCTGATTGCCTCAACCCAGATCATCCTCTCCTCTCCCAGTCAATCACAATGACTGACAGTGGGAAGGATGTCATCTAACTGGCCATGCCTGTGGAAAATGTTTGAATCACATTTAGTAGGATAAAACTGTTCCCTCTAAAAAAAAGTTGTTCTGGGGAGGCTAAAATAATTGCCTGGTACTCTTACTAGTGCTAAGCATTATGCTGAGCCCTCAAGTTGCTTATGATCTGGTCACACCTTAGAGAAAGATCATTCATCTAACGAGCAGATATACTGAGTGCCTACTGTGTGTCAGACACCTTGTTAGGCTCTGGGTATTTAGTAGTGAACAGAGTGAAAAATAATCCCTACTTCCCAAAGCTTGCTTTCTAGAAAGGGGAAAATAGACACTAGTAAGTTACATGGTGATAAGCGGTTGGCGGAAGAAATAAAGCAGGGAGAAAGGGTAGAAAGCACTGAGGAGAGGGCTGGTGGGGTGGGTGCGACAGTAAAGACCGTTTGAATAAAGATTTGAGGAAAACAAAGTAGATATCTTGGAGAAGAAAATTCTAGACAGAGAGAACAGAAAAGGCAAAGGTTCT
The DNA here is from genome assembly GCF_902729225.1 of Pteropus medius. Classification (NCBI taxonomy): domain Eukaryota; kingdom Metazoa; phylum Chordata; class Mammalia; order Chiroptera; family Pteropodidae; genus Pteropus; species Pteropus medius. The sequence continues at coordinate 4,818,857 of NW_024353908.1, forward strand.
GAGGCTCCAACACAGAGTGGAGAAGAAGGTTGCAGGAAATAAGGGCAGAAAGGTAATGATCAGCAGATTATGCTATGCATTAATGGCCTCATGGTGAGGACATTCGCTTTTCTTCTTCGTGAGATGGAAGCCATTGGAGGTTATGAACAGAAGGGTTTTAAAGGGATTCCTCTGGCTGCTGGGCCATAAATGTTAAGGAAGCAAGTGTGGAAGCAGAAGGATCGGTTACTTGAAAGACTGATGGCTGGGACTAAAGGAGCAGCAGTAGAAATAGTGAGAAGGGGTTATATTTTTAAAATAGAACCAATGGAATTAGCTGCTGAATATGTCAATCATGAAAAGTGAAAAGGGTCAACACCAAGTTTTTGGGGCGTGATAAACTGAAAGGCTAGAGTTGTCATTTACCAACTGAGAAACAGATGTATGGTAACATTCTGAAATTGTTCTAGACTTTCAAACTCAAGAGGCTTCCTGACTACCCAACTTGAGATGGTGAGTATGCAGCTGACTAAAGGAGTCTGAAGTTAAGAGGTTGGGTTTGGATATGTGCTGGGGTCAGGAAAGAGTAAATAATATTTTGGTTTCAATAACACAGAGAAAGTTATTGTATAGTTTGGATTGCATGAAATCAAGAATTTGGAGATTCGGCTGAATTATTTTTGGCTCAACATAAGGTGACTTACCTAATGAACTTAAAAGTGATGACTTTGGGGAAAAAGTCTCTCATGCTGGCTGTGATGACTACTTAGTGCTGAGTTCATAAAACGAAAAATTTTAATTTGTAGAATGAGAACTATAAAATTGTGTGTGTGTGTATGTGTGTGTGTGTGTGTGTGTGCGCGTAATGAGGGGGGAGGGGAGAGCATTCATGTTGTTTATACATAAACAACTTCTAACCTCAAGTATCATTTCTTGGGTTGGACATTTTCAAAGAGTTACTAATTTAAAAATTTTCAAAAAGATCAGTTCACTCTTGGTTCATTCTCTCTCAAAAGTCCTTCCTTAATTACAAAACCTGCATAACTCATTTCCTTTGGTGTGCAAAAAGGTGTGTAATTAAACCATCAGCATAATACCTATCTTCATGTAAAACCCGCTCTTATGAACTTTAACTGCTGAATAAAAACTCCTATTACATGACCATTAAGTATTATGAATAAAGCAAGTCATGGTAGGACTTGATTAATTTTTATGCACTATGGATTGTATCTGGAAGAAACTTGATTTTGGTGGGTCTCCTCCTAGGCAACCCCAGAGCCCGTGGTGGCTTTACCTCAGGAAAAGTGTGTGCTGAGCTGGCTCAGGAAAAAGTGTCTGACCTCACTGTGGACCTCGGCTACTCTTGGGGTGTCACCGTTGAGAGAAAAATCTCAGATGCCGCTAATAAATAATCAACACAATCAGCAATGGAAAAAAAGAAAATGAGGGCAATGGTGGGCAAAAAGATAGTTGATTTCCCTAGGTATAGTTTCCAAAGATGATCCCTTTCTAGGTTGATATAAATTTTAATTAAGTTAATATATAAGAGCCATAGTTTGATACTGGAATATTTCATCCATAATTCTAAAAATCATCAGTTTGTGCCTCAGGAGCTGAGACTTAAAGACTCATGGTTTAGATTTTGTTAGGAAAAGGAAGAGTTGTGAATGGCATCTGAAAACCTCCAACAGACTTTTTCTATGAACCTCTGAGTAGTGAAGCAGACTATAAGAGCAGTGTTTCCAACCAAAAAGAATTAAGTTTGACCAGCAGGTAAAAAGAAAAATTGAGAGCACCAATAACTACAGTTTAGCTGCTTGGGTCTGAGAAGTGCCCAACACAGTGCTCCTGCTGGAGTGGATGTCAGAGACCCCAAATAAGTACATAAGGATTCCCAAACTGAAAGGACATAAGCTAAGTTTCCCAGGGTTAACCCAGAGACAACCCAGAAAGGACTGACCAGGAGATAATAATGAGAAAGTGAGCTGCTAGACAGATGGCTTGAGAAAAGTCTCGAAGAGTCCTGGTACTTGGAGTGGTAGGAGAAACATGCAAAGCATTTCCAGGACCTCACTTCCAGAGGGTGTCAGGAGTGGAGACGAGCCTATAAACTGAGGCATTATAGGGTAAGAATGCTAGAACCCAAATAGGGTGGGAAACAGGTAATAAAAGTGAAGCCAGAGGCAGGCTCCCCTTGAGCATTCCCTTCTCCTCCTCTTTCTCAGTACCCTGAAGTACAGAAATCCCAACTAGGGTGGCTCCATATTGTAGTGGTTAGCACGTCTGCTTTACGCGCAGAAGGTCCTGGGTTCATGCCACGGACCATACCCTGGGTATGCCAGGCCCCGGGTGCACCAGGCCCTGGGTTTGTCCCGCAGGTGCATGGGAGGAGACACCCTGCCTTCAGAGATCCAGTTCTTAAGGGGAAATGGCAACATCCATAGGTCAGGGAAAGTGGGGGGGGTGGAATTAAAGAGCGGGGAGGGGAAATCCCAACTAAAGGAATCTGCTCTTGGAAAATAACAGTGTCCAAAGTGGAAGTACGAACAAATTATGTGATGTTCAGATTCACCTGGTGGAGAGGTGAAAATAAAACATACGGTCAAGCACAGATTGTAATGCTAGAGGGTCAGTCATTCTTCCTTTTCCCCAAGGCTTGGACTTAGCTTCTCCCCAGTGTCCACTTGACTAAATAAGTTAGTTGATACTCACAAGGGTGCATGAACTTAGAAAAATAAGGCACCTCGGAAATACAATTACTATTCGAGAAAGATAGCTGTCATTTAAATATGAGGTCAAAATAAAGATTTTCAGCAGAGATCTTTTAGAAAACAATCCTGGAGGAAAACAAATTCTAAAGAATATTATATTTGATAAATAAAGGTAAGTAAATAACTCAGCAAATCTTACTTTTGTGTACAAAAGCAAGGACAAAAACAGGATACATTCTTAGTAACACAGAACTAAATTCTACTTAATACCAACATGCAGGTGTTGAAGAGTGGGCTTAGATCTGAGAACATAAGAAAAGGAAGAGGAGAGCGAACTATGGTAGTTTTTTTCTTTTTATTCAGAGGGAATATATCCTTCTTTGTATTTTCAAGAATTTGTACTATATATAAATCTTAACAAAGTAGGAAAACCATTGAGATAAATAAAATGTGTAGAAGATTCAAACTAGCTGGGGTGGAGGGACGGGGGGATGAGAAAGGTAGAGTATATATATAGAAAACAGAAACATGATAGCAAAAATAAGTTTAAATAAAATAGTTTTACCATAAATACAAATGTATTAAAATCAAAAGTCAGAGACTGATGTTGGATTAAAAAACACAAGCTTTAGCAGTATGTGTGTGTGTGTGTGTGTGTGTGTGTGTGTGTGTGTGTGTGTGTGTGTGTGTTACAAGAAGCACACTTAAGCAAAAGGATATCAAGTTTGAAAATAAAGGAATGAGTAAGAAAGACCAAGAAAATATGTACCAAAAGTAAACAGTAGTAGTCATTTCAATGGAAAGGGAGAAAAAGACTTTTAGGGAGGAAATCACAATAGATAAATAGGTAAGATAAGCCTGACAAAAGAATAAGAAACAAAGAAAACAAAATGATAATAAACACTTAACATCACCTAATAATATAGCCTCAAAATGTACTGAGCAACAGCTAGTTACAGGAAAAAATTGATAAATAAAACATTGTAGATGAAATAGCTAACATACTCCTCTTAAAATGTGTTGAGTCAAACAGAAAAAAATCATCACAAATATGAAACATCCGAATAAATTGATTTGTAAGCTCAAGCTAATAGAAATAAGGGAATATGAAGAGAAATGTATATTAAAGAAAACTGTTCATTTTTTTAGTCAGACATGAAACATTCCCTAAATTAAGCATGTGCTAATTTACAAAGGAAGCTTTAAATATGCAAAAGAATCAATATAAGAAAAATTACATTATCTTACATAATAGCTTAAACATTTCATAAGCCTAAAAATAAAGTATCCTTAACTTAAGTGAAAATCATAATAAAAATAAAATCTTAATTAAAATGAATCACTGTAAAAGTGATAAAATAATTTTTACATAAAAATGTATGGCTTAAAAACATTTGATGATAAGTAAAATAGCATAAAAATTAACTGAAGAGGTTGAAGATTTCTACTGCTTCTAGCCGAGATGAAATAACAAGGAATCAATCTACCTTCCTACTTAAGCAGAAAATGCCAAAAAAAAAAAAACCCTAAAAAACAAACAAACAAAACAAACAAAAAACAGTTTTTGAGATACTCGTAGCAGAGAATAAAAGAGACTGCTTCTTAAAAAATGGTAAACAAATAAAATGAACCCCATGATTGCTTCAGATTGATTCCTTAAGAGAGTGCATCCTTCAGCAGAGGGAGAGAACACACAGGCAGAAATTGGTGAATTAGAGAGAACAGTGCTGGCTACAGTGCCTATTATAATCAGCCAGACTGGAGAACCTCAAGGTTCACAAGGCATCGGTTAGCCTACTTAGAAAGGTCTTGCCTCAGCAACAAGGATTAATTAGCCTCAGAATAAATATTGCTCAGGCACTGCTTAATAAATCTTAAAAGCTGGACACTGAAGGCTCAAGCTATTTCCAAACAACTTAACTGCATCCAAGAACAAATCTCAGGAACATTGGTAAGAATTTTTTTAAAAATCCAGCACCACACTAGGTAAAATTTACAACTGGTATTCAGTCAAAAATTATCAGTCATAAAAAGAAGCAGAAAGATATGACCCATATGAAAAGGAAAAAAATCAATAACTTGAAACTATCCCAGAACTAGCAAAGATATTTAAATTAGCAGATAGGATATTAAAAGTTATTATAACTACATTCAATATCTTTAAAAAGTTAAATTGAGACCAAAAAAATATAAAAAAGCCCAAACTGAACTTCTAGAAAAAAAAAAAACTACAATGTCTGAAATGAAAAACAGAGTGGATGGGATTAGTGGCAGTTTAGACATGTAGAAGGAAAGGTTAGTGAATTTGAGGTCACAGCAATAAAGACTATGCAAACTAGAAGAAAGAATGAATATAAGAAAAATAAAAGAAAAGAAAGAAAAAGATGGAATAAAAGAAAAATAAAAGAATATGCAAAATGGAAAGTAGAAAAAAATGAATAAATGAATGAATGAAACAAAGAAGGAAGGAAGGAAGGCAGAAAGTATGTAGCTGCTATATAAGTAAGCAGGCAGGTTATGAAATAGAAGGAATGGAATGGTACGAAGGAAGGAAAGTTATTGAAAATGAATGAAAAGAATGGAAGGAAGGAAAATAGTGAAGGAAATAGCCGAAATAGCCGGAAGGCCGGAATAGCGTCGGTACGAAAATAATGGAAGTTAGAAGCCGAAGGAAGGAATAGGGCGGAAGCTTTCGCCATGAAGGCCGGTAGGTTGACGAACAAATGAACAAAAGAAAGAGAAAAAGAAAAAGGAGAGAGGGAGGAAGAGGGCAAAGAATGAATAGAAAAGAAAAATGCATTAGCGAGCTGGAGAACAATTTCGAGCAACATAGTATACATGTAAATAGAATCCCCCAAACGGGAGTGGGGCATAAAAATATTTGAAGACTGAATTTTGACTGATTTTTTTCCAAATTTGCTGAAAGCTATAAACCCATTGTTCAATAAGCTCAGTAAGCCCAAAGTATTAGAACCATGAAGAAAATGACACCAAAGCATGTTATAATCAAATTGCTCCAAACCAGTGATAAAAAAAAATCTTAAAAGGAGCCAGAGCAAAACCCACACATTTTGTAGAGGGACAAAGAATGATTACCAGTTTATCATCAGAATCATCGCAAGTAAGAAGACAATGAAGCAACATCTTCAATATACTGAAACAAACTGTCAACCTAGCATTCTAAATCCAGCAAGAAATCTTTTAAAAATGAGTGTGAAATAAAGACTTTTCCAGACAGACAAAAGCTTAAAGAATTCATCACCAGCAAACCTACACTATAAGAAATATAAAGGAAGTCTTTCAAATAGAAAGAAAATGACAACAAAAAGAAGTATGAATCTTTATAAAGGAACGAAAGGTGCCCTAAATGATAATTACATCAGTAAATATTTAATATTTTAAAATTTAAATTTCTTTTAAAGAGAACTAACATGTTAAACAAAAACAATAACAATGTGTTGTAAGGTTTAAAACATATATAGAAGAAAATGTATGACAATAGTATGAAGGTTGAAAGAAGAAATGAAAGTATACTATTACATGATTATTATATATGAAGTGGTATGATATCACCTGAAGATGGACTGATGAGTTAAACATTCACAAATCTTAAGGTGATGACTAAAATAAAAATTTAAAGAGTTATAGTTAATAAGCCAACAAAGAACATAAAACAAAATCATAAAAAATATTCGATACAAAAGAAGGCAGAAAAAAATATGGAAAAAATGAATAGATGGGACAGATAGACCTCAGATAGCAAGATGATAAATTTAAATATAACCATATTAATAATCCCTTGAAATGTAAATGACGTATGTACTGAATTGAAATGGAGAGATTGTTAAGTTGGAAAACAAAAGCAATGCCAATCAAATGCTGCCTATAAGAAATACAGTTTAAATATGAGAACACAAATAAGTTAAAATGGGTGAAGAAAGATAACTTATGTAAAAGAAAGCTAGAGGGACTATGTTTGGTAGATTTCATAGCAAAAAAATATTACCAAGGATAAAGAATCATGATACTCATCAAGAGGACATAAAAATCCTAAATATTTATGCACTTAATAACTGAACTTAAATATACATGTATCAAAGGCAGATAGAGCCATAAGATGAAATTAAAAAATCCGAAATCATAGTGAGGTTTCAATACCACTCTCGATAACTAATAGAACAAGTACACAGAAAATTAGTAAAAATATGGAAGATTTGTAGAACAATATTATCTTGATGTAATTGATATTTTTGGAACAGTCTACCCAAAAGGAGCAGAATACATATTCTTTTCAAGTGCACACAGAACATTTATCCAAATTGACCATATTTTAAATCATATACATGTCTCAATAAATCTTAAGGATTCAAGTCATACAAAGTATGTTCTCTAATATAATTAAAATAGAAATAAATAAGACAAAGATTCTGGAAAATATTCATACATTTGGAAACCAAATAACGCCATTGTAAATAACCTATAGTTCAAAGAATAAATTTAAAAAATTAAGAACTATATGAACTGAATGAAAATTAGGACAAAATGTATCAAAATTTGTAGGATGCTGCTAAAATAGTCATTATGTATATTAAAAAAGAAGTAAGGTCTCAAATCAATGATGTCACTTCCAACTTAAAAAAATAGACTAAGAACAGAAAATGTAACCCAAAGTAAGCAGAAGAAATTATACAGATCAGAATGGATATCAAAGAAATTGGAAACAGAAAAATGTTAGGGAAAAATTCATGAAAGACAAAACTGATTCTTTGAGATCGATGAAATTGGTAAATCTCTATCTTGACTTATCAGCAAACACAGAAGAAACAAATTATCAATATGAGGATTGAAAGGATGACCTTGTAGATTCTATAGATATCAGAAGGATAAACAGGGAATATTATGAACAACTATAGGTCAACAAAAAATCTTTTAGATGAAATAGAGAAATGTCATCTTGAAGGATGCAAACCACTGAAGAAGAAATAGATAACTTGATAATTCTTATATCTAATAAAGATACTGAATTTGTAGTTCACAACTTTCAGAAAGAAAACTCCAAGACTAAATAGTTATAATGCAAATTCTGTCAAACATAGAAGGGTATAACACTAATTCTTCAAAAACGCTTCCAGAGAAGTGAAGAGGGAATACTGTGCAACTCATTCTATAAGACCAGCATTGCCCTAATACCACAACTACACAAAGAAAAAAGCTAGAGACCAAAATTCATCATGAATTTTAAATGAAACTTTAGCAAATTGAATTCAGGAATACATAAAAAGATAATACATCATGACAAAGTGGGACTTATCCCAGCAATGTAAGTCTGGTTTAACATTCAAAAATCAATGTAGAAATTCTGATACATGGTGCAACATGGGTGAACCTTGAAAATATTATGCTGGGTGAAAGAAACCAGACACAAAAGAAGAAATATTGTATGATTCTATTTATATGAGGTACCTAGATTATGCAACTTCATAGAGACAGAAAGAATAGAGATTGCTAGGGGCTGAGGGATGGATGATTGTTTAATGGTTATAGCTTCTGCTTGGGATGATGAAAGAGTTCTAGAAATAGATCTTGGTAATAATTATAGAACATTGTGAAGGTACTTAATGCCACTGAGTTGTATATCTAAAAATGATTAAAATGATAAATTTATGTTATGTATATCTTATTGTATAAAAATTAATGTTAACACTAAAAAAGTTATTATAATTGTCTTGATAGACACAGAAAAAAATAATTTGACAAAAATCCAATATCTATTCCAAATAAAAACTCTGAGCAAACTAAGGATAGAATGAAACTTCCTTAACCTGATAAAGGGGATCTACAAAAGACCTTAAGCTAACATCATTCTTAATAGTGGAAGATTAAATGTTTTCCCATAAGATCAGGGGATATCTGTTCTCACCACTCCTATTCAGCATTAGACTGGAGGTTCTATCCAGTGAAATAAAACAGTAGAAAGGAAGAAGTATTATGTAGAAGATCTGATGTAATCTACAAAAAGAAACTAGAACTAATAAGTAAGTTAGCAAGATTGCAAGACAGAAGAACAATATACAAAAACCTATTTTCTGTATGCATATTAACAATGAACAATTTGAAATTGAAATGAAAAGTAAATGCCATGGACAATAACATTAAAAATGTGATATATCTAGGGATGAATCTGACAAAAATGTGAAATTCCTATACTATGAAAACTATAAAACATACTAGGAGACCTAAATAAATGTTTACTGGTTGAAAGTCTCAATATTTTTAAGATACAAAAACTCCCAGATTTAACCTATATATTCACTGTAACGTATATATTCAAAATTCTAGCAAACATTTTTGTCTAGAAATTGACAAACTGATTCCAAAATTACTGCTTAGGACCTAATAGGATTCTAATATTACTATGTACAAAATGCATAGGACCTAGAATGGCCAATATAACTCTGAAAAAGGAGACCAAAATTGGAGATGTAATACTACTTATTTTCAAGGTTTATTATAAATCTACAACTACCAAGACAGTGTGATATTGGCTTAAAAATAGGGAAATAGATTTATGAAAACAGTAGAGTCTTAAGATAGACCCACACAAAGAGCAAAGGCAATTTAGTGGTGAAAGGATAGTCTTTCAATAAATCATACTGAAATAATCAGATATCAATATGCAAAATATTTATCACCTGTCTATACCATAAAGTTTATGTAAAAATTAACTCAAGATGGACCATAGACCTAAACATAACCTAAACTATAAAACTGCTAGAGGAAAACCTGGGAAAAAAAATTTTGTGAGGCTGGGGTAGGCAAAGGTTTCTTAATACATTAAAAGAATGTTCATAAAAATGTTTGATAAACCAGACCTCAGCAAAATTTTTAAAAAATTTGCTCTTTGAAAGTCACCGTTAAAATAATAAAAAATAAGCCATAGACTGGGAGAAAATATTTATAAATCACATATCTGATAAAGGACTTGTATCCAAAATATATGAAGAACTCTCAAACTCACAATCCCATCAGAAATGAGAAAAAGATTTAGACATTTCATCAAAAAGATATACAAATGGACAATAAGCCACAGAAATATGCTCACATATCCCCATAATGCAATATCACTTTACATTATTAGAATGACTAAAATTTAAAAGTCTGATCACATCAAGTGTTTGCAAGGATGTAGAAGAAATGAAACACTCATATAATGCTAGTGGGAGTGTAAAATGATGCAATTACTTTGGAAAAACATTATCAAAGTTTCTTAAAAATGAATCGTATGCATACCTCATGATTCAGTCATTCCACTCGTGGATATTTACCCAAGAGAAAAGGGAGCATATGGTAATGCAAAGACTCATGTATGAAACATCATAGCAGTCTTATTTATGATAATAAAACCCTGAAAGCCCCAGAAACAACTGAAATGTCCACCAATTGGTCAATAGTCAGTTTGTTTAAACTGGTAGATCCATATAATGGAATATTACCCAGCAATAAAAAGGAATGAAGTATTGATACAATATTTATCTTGATACAACAATATAGATGAACCTTAAAGTAACTTTGCTGAGAAAAGCAAGCCATACAAAAAAAGAGTACATACATTGTTATTTAGTTTATATAAATGATATGAAATGCAAACAATTCACAGTGACAGAAAGCAGAGCAGTGGTTACTTGTGGACCAGCATGCTGTGATATGTGGGAAGGAGGGATTAATTACAAAGATAACTTTTGGGTGTGCTGGATGTGTTGGCTGTTTTCACTGAGATGATCATTTCATGGTTGTACACATATCTCGAGTTTTACCAAATTGTACACTTTAAATGTACATGGTTTATTCTATGTCAATTATACTATAATAAAATTGTTTAAAAATAAAGTCGAGGAAGGAAATAGAGCGAATAAATGGATATATAGAAGTAATGATAGACTAAAGATGGGAAGAGACATCTGTGTAAAAGAGAGGAAGAATAAAGAAGATGAACAAAAGTAAAAGCTAGTCCCTTGAAAAGATAAAAAGACAAACCTTTGGCAAGACTGATCATGTACACAAAGGAGAAAAGATTTAAGAAAAATGAAATATAGAATGAGGGGGGAAATAACTATAGAGATGAAAAAAATGTTGAACAACCTAATGTTAATAAAATTGAAAGAAACACAAAATAAACACTTTGGCACAATAGAAAAATAGAAAATAGGATAGAAATTGCAATGGTTATTAAAGACCTACCCAATTTCACAATATTCCCTAGGGTCAAATGATTTTACAGGGAGTTTTTCCAAAATTTCAAAAACAAATGTTTATTACTTAACTGTGGTTTTTCCAAGAGAATAAAAAGAAAGAGAAAAAAATTGTACATCTGTTTTATAAGTCAAACGTATCTTTGATTCCAAAATATGATGAAGATAAAACAAGAAATTTATAAGCCTATTTCTCTTAAGAATATTTATGCAAGAATACTAAGAGTTGAATGAATAAAAAGGTATTATAAACATACAATAATTAAGTCTTTATTCTAGAATATTAGGATAGTCTGACTTCAGAATATTAATTAAAAGAGAAAATTACTGGATTAAAAATAAAAATAAATATCCGATAAATTTCAACAACTGTTAGTGAATATGTATTGATCAAAATCGATTTACCCATCATTAATTTCTATCAACTATCATCTCTCTCTCTCTCTCTCTCTTTCTCTCTTTTTCTCATCTATCTAATCATCTATCTATCTATCATCTATCATCTAGCTATATCTATCTATCCCTGGATAAATATCTTAAACTTAAAAATAAGTTAGAATCAAAAGCTATGAGATTATATGTAATGGAAAATTTTCAGATGTGTTCAAGGTAAAAAAAACCAAGTCATTGATGGATTCTATTAACACTACTGTTCAAAATAGCGCTGGAGATCCTATTCACTTCAATAAGACAAAAGTATGGGTCTTCTGGTCAAGATGGCGGAAAAGTAAATGCTGTGCTTGCCTCCTCCCACAACCAAATCAAAATTACAACTAAACTACAGAAGAACCATCATTGAGAATCACTTGAATTCTACCTGAACAGAAGTTCTGTAACTAAGGACATATAGAAGAAGCCACATGGAGACAGGTAAGAGGGCAGAGATGCAGATTGGGCTGGTCCCACACCCATGTGTGGCAGTTAAAAATTGAGAGGGATATATTGGCCATGGAGTTCCCCTCAGAGGAGTGGGGGGTCCCAGCCTCACACCAGGCTCCCCAGTCCACGGCTCCCGTGCCAGAAAGAGAAGTGCCCACAACTTCTGGATAGGAAAACCGGTGGAGATTGTGGTTGAGTGAGATGGAAGGCCACTGGAGTTGCAATATCCTCTTAAAGGGCTGATGCCTGAACTTATTTGGTGATGAACTCACTTGGGCAGCAGCTTGAAAGGCACCAAGGACATATAAGTAGGAACAGAATTGTTTGGCTTCAGGGCGAGGGCTGGAGGAGCAGCTTTCTCCCAGACAGAAGTGCTGGCAGAAGCCATTGTTCCTTTGTTGAGCCCTCTCCCAATTCAGCCTGCATTTGCAAGTGGGCATCATATCTGAGTCTCTATCAACCCAGCTAACTCTATTTACCCCATCCTAGTGATTCTTGAGACCCTGCCCCACCCAACATGTGAGCCCACCCAAGGTGCTTCCAGTGGCTTTTCCATACAAGACATGAGCCATCTCAGCTCATGCTCCAGACTTTCCTAAGGTTTCTCAAAGGTTCACAAACCCCAAACAAGCAGCATCTGGTCTCAGTGTGCCCCATACCTCTTGCTAAGCAGCGCCAAAACAGGCACTAGTGACTTCTGGCCTCAGTTTACAGCTTAGTCTTCCCAGGCACCTCCAAGTATAGCGCAAGTGGCAACCATCTGCGTATCACTTTGTAGCTCATACCGAGTGGCCCTGGGCAGGGCCCAGGCAGCGGCTGACCTTGGCTTGGACCAGAGCCAATCTCCTAAGAGCTCCCAGAAGCAAAACACTTGGTAGCCACCTTCGGACCATACCAAAGCACCACACAACCATCTCCACAAACCAGACACCTAAAAGACAAACTGGGCAGGCAGCAGAGCCCTACTAATCCTGCTCCATAGGGTCAGCTCCCGAACAACAGCTCCTCCAATGTAGTCATGGCCAGTCCTCACAACCAATCAGCCCCAGGGTCAATCCCTCCCATTTATGAGTAAACAGCAATCAAAGCTCAACTACAACAGGAGAGCACACACAATTTACACAAAGGACACACCTGGAGCACCCAGCTCAGGTGACCAGGGACACTGTGTCACTGGGCCCTACAAGGCACATACTACCTAAGGCCATACTACCAAGACTAGAAGATATAGTAGCTCTACCTAATACATAGAAAGAAACACAGGCAGCCAAAATGAGGAGACAAAGAAATATGTCCCAGATGAAGAAATAATGACTGAAAACTTCCCTACCTGGCGAAAGAATAGACATACAAGTCCAGGAAGTGCAGAGTCCCAAACAAGATGAACCCAAGACACATCATAATTAAAACGCCAAAGGTTAAAGACAAAGAGAGAATCTTAAAAGCAGCAAGAGGAAGGCAATTAGTACCTACAAAGCAACTCCCATAAGACTGTCAGCTGATTTCTCAGTAGAAACTTTGGAGGCCAGAATGGATTGGCATGAAATATTCAAAATGATGAAAAAAGGGGACTTACACCCAAAATTACTCTGCCCAGTAAGGCTATCATTTAGGATTGAAGGACATATTTGATTTCTCTTCAAATCATGTAAATCTTTTACCATTTACTAAAGATTTCCATGGAGAATTAAAGCACAGATAAAGAGTTCCTCAGACAAGAAAAAGATAAAGGAGTTCATTGCCATTTAACCAATATTATAAGAAATGTTAAAGGACTTATTTGAAAAGAAAAAGAAAAAAATAAAAAATATAAATGATAAATTGGCAATAACTGCATATCAATAATTACTTTAAATGTAAATGGATTAAATACTTCAATCAAAAGATATTAGGTGGCTGAATGGATAAGAAAACAAGGCCTCTACACATGCTGCCTACAAGAGACTCACTTCAGAATGAAATATACACAGAGACTGAAAGTTAAAGAATGGAAACAGACATTTCATGAAAATAGAAACAACAACATGAAAAAGCTGGGGTAACGATACTTATACTAGACAAAGTAGACTTCAAAATAAAGGCTATAACAAGATATAAAGAAGGATCTAGTAATTCTACTTCTGAGTATTTATCTGAAGAAACTCAGAGCACCAATTTGAAAAGATGTATGCATCCATACGTTTGTTGTAGCATTATTTACAATAGTTAATATGTAGAAACAACCTAAGTGTCCATCAATAGATGAAAGGAGAGGTTCTGGTCAAGATGTCGAAGTAAAATAAAATTTTAAGTTATTAAAAAAGTAGATAAATAGATAAAGGAGAAGTTGTACATATATACAATGAATATTACCCAGCCATAAAAAGAATGAAATCTTGTCATCTGCAACAACATAAATGGAGCTAGAGGACATTATGCTAAGTGAAAGGAGTCAGTCAGAGAAACACAAATATCATTTGATTTTACTATATGTGGAATATAAAAACAAAACAAATGAACAAACAGACAGACTCACAGAAAACATTTGGGGGATTGCCAGATGGGAGGTGAGTTTGGAAAGTGGATTAAAAAGGAGAGGGATTAAGAAGTGCAAATTAGTAGTTACAAAATAGTCATGGGGATATAAAGTATAGAAAAGAGAATATAGTCAATAATATTGAAATATCTATTTATAGTGTCAGATGGGCACTAGATTTATCAGAGCGATCACTTTGTAAATTATATAAATGTCTAATCTTTATATTGTACACTTGAAACTAATTTAATTTTATCATTGAAAAATGAAAAAATATTTAAAAATGTATTATAAAAAGAAGAAAGGAAGTAATAATAATAAGAATTAAAAAAAATATAGATTTCTAAGAAATGATCTATTTTAAAGTTTATAGTCTATAATAATTTATAAAACTCTATTGAAAGTACTAAATTAATAAGAAGACATATTTAGCAGGCATTAATTCTCCATGAAAAGATCTTTAGATTCAATGCAATCTTAATCCATCTCAAAAGTTTTTTTCTGGGGGGCGGGGACTCGACAATCTAATTCTAAAATTTATATGAAATAGAGCAGAGTTATAACAACAATTTAAAAGAAGAACCAGATGGGAACCTTACTCTGCCAAACATCAACACATATTATGAAGATATAATCATCGAGATAGTGTTATATGTCATAGGGATACATAAATAAACTACTGTGTGAGAATAGTGAATCTAGAAGCAAACCCCACATATATGGATACAGCTGGTGTTGTAAATGAGTGAGGAAAGGATGTACTATCCAAAAAATCGTGGTGGGACAGTTGGTTTCGATATAGAACAACATGAAGTTGGATCCCTATCTCACACTATACATAAACCATTCCAGATGGTATTAAGAATTTAAATGTCCTTAAAACAACCCAACAGAAATTTAGACAAAACATTCAATAGAAAAAAAATATACAAAGACACCAGCAGTTATTTCATAGGAAAGAAAGTATAAATGTCCATAAAAATATAAAAAGATGCTCAACTTCATTTGTTGTCAGAAAAATGCAAATTCAAATTTCAGTGAGATACTATTTCACACGCGGTGGTTTGGCAAAAATCAACAAGCCAACAACACAAAGTGTTGCTAAGGAAATATAACAAAGAGAACTCTCCTTAAAATGACATACCCACTTTACAAAATACTATGGCACTAGCTAGCAAAGTTGAACAAATACATTCCATGCAATTTAGAAATTATTTTCTAGGAATATAATCTAGAGATAATCTTGCAAATGTGCATCCAGAGTCACGTAAAAGTATTTTTATAGGAGCAACATTGTTTGTAACGGCAAAATGCTGGAAACAATCCACATATCCATCAATAATAGAATAAAAAATTAATTGTTGTATATAAATTGGAACCCTATACAGGATGTGAGAGTGAATGAACCATATATCCTGGAATTCTCAGGGATGTAGTATTCAACGAAGAAAATAAGTAACCGAAGAATGAGTGCAACATGATTCCATTTTCTTTAAGTCCCCAAACAGCCAAAACTAACAACATTTAGTTTAGGAAATGTGGCAAACCAATAAAGGAAAACAACGGAGTTGTGGTTTCTTCTAGGGGGAAAGAATGTGAGGAGTACAATTGGGGATGGCCATATAAGGAAGTTCAATTGTTCTGGTAATATGCTATTTATTTCATTTTATGGCAAATTTGTAAGTGTTCATTGTATTGTTACTACTACTGATTTATATTTCTGGCCTAGTAATGTTACCTGGTTTGTAGTTATTTTAGTTTTTGATCCATTCGAAAGAGGCAATAAGCATTTGAGCATTTTGAGATTTCAGTAAGTGGGGAAAGTAGCATGAAAGCCAACGTGTGACACTGACTAGAAAATACAAGAATTAAAAAACCAAGACATTGCCACTGCCCTGACTTGTCAAACTAATGGCAGATTTCACACCCATCTTTTCTTTCCTACTGAGCCAAAAAGTGGTCTCAAAAATTCTCAGCATAAGACTCCAAACACCCACTCACAATCCATCAGTGTTGACAGGTGAAATACGACCTATTTGCAAGCCCAGTTCTTGAGTTTAATGTCCTTAGCCACATTCATGCCAATGGGTTCAGGACTGCCAATCAGTCCATTCATAAAAGCCTGGAAAAAGTACTATTCAGGTCAGGTGATCAACACTGAGAGGGAGGCCTGTGGTTTTTACCTAAGTCTCCAAACCTATCCTAACTTGAATTTATGTAATGGAAACAAAACTGCTCTTGTGCTAACTAAGCAACTGACTTCCATGCATAATATTTGTTTTGGGCCTGAGGATGCAGTTAGAGTTTAAAAAGCAAAAAATCAAATAAATCAGATTCCTGCGTTTTTTCTGTTCCAGGTGACTCATAGAAGACTTTTTCAGTGGCTGAAATTCTTTATATGTGACATAATCCTGTTATCTTGCAGGAAGAGATGTTTGTGTTTTCTATGATTCACACTTTATAGGAAGGAGGTGGGAGCTATGAGGGATCACTTTCTTCCACTCCCGTCATTAGTGCAAGTCCATGAAATGGGAACATAAGCTGTTGTCTTTATTCTTCATTTGCTTCTCTGCACCAGAGGGAGGGTAGTTTCTGTGAGTGATGATTCAGCCTGAGTGTGACATTCATTGATCTCAATCCTTGCCTGTGCAGAGTAAATGTATTAAACTTTATGACACACATGTGGCCTATCTTTTGGGCATTTTAGTTTTAACTGAGAGTAACGTTGCATCATTTTTCTTGACCCTCTGTGGGGCTTATCATTCCCATGCAGGTCCCAAGTCTAGCCCTAGGGGAGGGAGTAAATAGGCCATTTAGGCCTTAGGGCCATGCCAAATAATGAAGGCCAGTGTTACCAGTAATAAAGCTTATGTTATTACTTGTTATCTGACTTTCTTTTTTTTTTTTTCCTTTATTGGGTCTAAAGGTGTGATTATTTCTATTCCTCAGACTATAGTACAAGGTGAGATGAAAGCTAGCCTTGACTTTGATTAACAGATTAAAATGGAGAATTAGTGTAAATCAATAGGTGCTGTCATAAGCAATAGATGGAAGAATCCAAAAACCAACATGCAGGTCATATTTTAGTGCAACACATTAAGGATAATAATATCTAGCATTTATTGAACCACTTACTAGGTGCCAGATACTGTACTAAGTGCCTTACATTGATTGGCTCATTTAATTAGTTCATAATAGCCCAACTAGGTAGGTGTTTTTATTATCTCCATTTTACAGATAAAGAAATAAGTTAAGGCACAAAGAAGTTAAGCAGGCAGACTTCAACCAGAAGACAAGCTCATCATTTCCTTTTCTCACGTAATGATTATTAGCTAAGACATGATAAGTCTAGAGGCTACTGGAACGTTTAATAAAGTTATAGTACCCATTCAGTCTTTCAAGTATTCATTCTACAAGAACTAATCCAGTGCTTACTAGGGGCCAAAGACACAGATATTAAAATGTTGTGAAAAACAAAATTCTTGTCTTCATGAAGCTTATATTTTGTACAATTCAATAATAGAAACCAGGGCTTTTTGGAGAAATAACTGATTTTAGGGCTGGGGCAGGAAAAATATAAGATGAGCCTGTAGCATCTTGAATAACCAGAAATTAAGTAATTAATTTCTTAGGAGTCAACCTGAAAGTGTTCCTGGTGCTCAAAGATAGAACAAGTGGAATAAGACCTTAAACTGTAAAACTCCTAACAGTAAGAACTGAAATTGTAACATTTCTAGAAGAAAACAGGGAGTAACCTCCTTGATATTGGTCTTGGCAATGATTTTTTTGCATTTGATATTGAGAGCAAAACAACAAAAACAAAAAAAAAACAAGTGGAAAAACATAAACTAAAAAGTTTTTGCACAGCAAAGGGAACTATCAAAAAAATGAAAGGATAATCTGAATGGGAGAAAATATTTGCAAGACATACAAATAGGCAACGAGTTCACGAAAAGGTGCTCAGTATCACTAACCAAAAAGAAAATGCAAGTCAAAACCACAATGAGATATCACCTCACACTTGTTAGAATGGCTATTATCAAAAAGACAAGAAATAACAAGTGTTCACAAAGATATGGAGAATAAGGAAGACTTGTGCGCTGTTGGTGGGAATGTAAACTAGTACAGCCACTTACAGAGAATAGTGTGGTGGTTCCTCAAGAAATAACAATAGAATTTGCACGTGATCTGGTAATTTCACTTCCGGGTAAATATGCAAAGGAAATTAAATCATCTCTAAGAGATATCTGCACTCACATGTTTATATCAGTATTCACTATACCCAAGGTATGTAAACAATCTTAGTGTCTCCTGGCAGATGAATGGATACAAAATGTAATTATATATATTATTCGGGCTTGAAAAGGAAGGAGCATTCTGGTTCAAGAGGGCAAGGTAGGAAGATCCTGAACTCACCATCAGTCATGAACACACTGTATCTAAGGCAATATATGGAACAATTTCTTTAGAAGAAAAACCCAAAAGTTAGCTGAGTGACTCTTACACATTGAGAAAACAAACAAAAAAAATCCCTACATCATAGCCAGTAGAAGATGAGACATGATCTTGCCATTAATCCCATCCGTGGTGTAGAGACCTATAATCAAGAGGGAACTCAAAACCTGGAAGACTTTCTTCCTGAGGTGAACTTCACATTTTAAAGATTTGTACCTAAGAGATAAACCCCCAAAACATCTAGCTTTGAAAGCCAACAGGGATCATTTCAACAAGATCCACGAGGCCATAGCAAACTGAGAAAGAGCTGTTAAAGGCTGTTTGTGCACTTGGACTCACCACCCCAGGGACCGGCAGAGAGGCACTTTATTGAGGCATGCCCAGATTTTATGTGAAAGAGGCTTATTTGCTTATCTTTTAAAAAAATTATATATTTTCAATTATAGTTGACACTCGACATTATTTTATATTAGTTTCAGGTGTACAGCTTGGTGCTAGACATTTATATAATTACAAGGTGATCCTGCCGAAATAGTCTAGTACCTGCCTGGCTCTATATAGTTATAACAATATTATTGACTATATTCTCTATGTTGTACATTACATCCCCTTGACTATTTCATGACTACCAAGTTGTACTTCTTAATCCATTCATCTTTTTCACCCAGGTCGCCAACACACCTCTCATTCAGCAACCATGAGTCTGTTTCTATTTTGTTTGTTCATTTATTTTGTTCTTTAGATTCCACATATACGTGGTATCTATGGTAGCTTATCTGCTTATCTTAACTTAAAGTGCAGGCAAGCATCTAATTTTATCAGGCATCTCAGGGCCTGCTGGGGTACTCTGAGGAGAGAGGCTGGTGAGTATGATCTTTATACTCTCCCTCTGCCTTACTCCAGCTCACCAGAGTGAAAGGAGCTTGCACTCGAGGTCTCACACAATGTAACTAATGGAGAATGAGTCTCTTCAACAGCTACCACCCGAGGGCACAGCAAGAGGCAACAGTCTGAGGAGCCCAGTCTTTATGTGAAAGAGGCATATTAGCTTACTTCATAGCTGTGGAATGAGGGTCAGACTTCTAATTAAACACACATAAAGGCCTACTGTAATCTTTTCCATAGATCTCAGGGGGTGGGGCCTATCTTTGAGTTCTCCTTCTGCTATGCTCCGGAGTATCAGTATCTCCTAAAGAGAAGCTTTAACACATGTCTGATGTCCTGGTTTTGTGGCTGCTGCTCAGGGGATGCTTCTTGATTACTGGGCTCTGGTGGCCAAAGGGGCTTGTTTAGGAACATTCTATGGAACTGTAACAGTCAGGGAGATAGTTCTTGGCTGGCTACCATCACCGGGGCACTGTGCAGACAGCAAAGTGAAACACCCCCAGTCTTACTGTGAAAAAAGCCTGTTTGCTTGTTCTGGAGCTTTGGCCAGAAGAGCAGTCTTCTGTTTTAACATACATTTCACACACATTTATGGGCTTACTAAGATTCTCTCAGGGGATGGAGGCTGGTGGTCATCATCTTAGTACTTTCCCTCTGTCTTGCTTCAGCGTGTGGTATCTCCTGGAAAAGAGCTTGTACCCTCATTTGGTGTCCCAATTCTTAGTGGCTGCTGCTCAGGGGACACCTCTATGTTGCCTGGCTCTGGTGGTCAGTGGGGCTTATGCTCACTGGTCCCATAGAACTTTAACCAATGAAGAAGACTTCTTAACCAGCTACTACCTCCTGGATACAGAGGCAACAGACTGAGGTGTCCAGTCTTTCTGTGAAAGAAGACTATTTTATTATATTCATAGCTGCCCCCTGAGGTGCAAGCTTCTAATTAAACACATATGTAAAGGTCCACTGTAATCCTCTCCAGAGACCTTGGAAGGTGGGCAATATTTTTTCACTCTTTTTCCATCACGCTCCAGAGCACCAGTATCTCCTGGAGAGAAGCTTATACACACACTTAGTGTGCTGGTTTTTGTGGCTGCCACCCAGGGGATGCCTTTTCACACATTAAAAGCTGCTACCTGAAGGTCTGACTTCCAATCAGGTTAATCTAGGTGCTAACTGAGATCCTCACCCTTGGGACATTGGCAGGTCTTGGAACATTTCAACAACTGAAAGCCACTAAAAATAATATAGGTATCTAGGAAAATCACAAAGATTTAAGAGAAAACCAAGAGCTAGGGCAGTGTTGAACAATAATGTTTATGACCTACACAAGTCTACTTCTTCAAGACTAAGAGAGTTGGTTATTTTATCTAATGCATAGAAACCAACACAGAGTGTTAGGAAAATGAAAAAACAGAGATAAAACCTGAGAAAAAGTCCTTAATGAAATGGAGATAAGCGTTGTTTTTTTTTTATTTTCATTTTTTACCTGAAAAAGAGTTCAAAATAATGGTCATAAACATGCTTGCCAAACTCAGGGAAAGGATGGATGAACACACTGAGGATTTCAACAAAATACCATATAGGAGTCACAGAGCTGAAGATTATAATAATTGAACTAAAAAAATACAGTTGATGAAGCAGAAGAAAGGAAAAGACAGGGCAGTGGAAATCACCAATCAGCGTAACAAAAAGAAAAAAAAATTAAGTGAGAATAGTTTAAAGGACTTATGAGACAGCATGAAAGAGACCAACATTCATGTTATAGGGGTCCCAGAAAGAGGAGAGAGAGAGAGAAAGGGGCAGAAAATTTATTTGAAAAATAATGGCTTAAAACTTCTATAATCTGCAGAAGAAAACAGACATCCAGATTTGCAAAGCCCAGAGAGTTCCAAATAAGATGAACCTAAAGAGACCACAGTAAGAAACATTATAATTAATTTGCTAAAAGTTAAAGACAAAGATTGAGTTTTAAAAGCAATGAGGGAATAATAACTTGTTATATACAAGTTATCATTCAATTACAAGAATTATTAATCAATTACAAGAAGAAAACTGGAAAATTCAGAAATATGCGAAGATTAAATAGCATGCTCCTGAACAATTAATGGGTCAAAAAGAAACCAAAAGAGAAATAAAAAAATATCTTGAAAATTCCAGAAAACAATCAGCAGATTTTTCAGCAGAAACTTTGCAGGTCAGAAGGGAGTGGCTCCATACATTCAAGGTGCTGAAAGAAAAAAAACTTTCATTAAAGCATATCCTATGCAGCATAATTGTCAATCAGATTTGATGGAAAAATAAAAAGTAGCAAAAGTAGATATAACTACAATAGTTAGTTAAGGAATACACAAGATCAAAAGATGTAAAAATGTGATATCAAAAACATTAAACATGGGGAAGGGAGTAAAAATATAGAGCTTTCAAATGTGTTCAAATTTAAGTTGTTATCAACTTAAAATAGACTGCTATAAGTATAAGTTGTTATATATAAGCCTCACAGTACCCACAAAGCAAAAACATGTAGTAGATACAGAAAAGAGAAAGAGATCAAAATGTGCCACTAAAGAAATCACATAGGAAGAGAGTAAGAGAATAAGAAAGAAACAAGAATGGCAGTATGCTTGAAAACAATGAACAGAATGGCAATAACTACATACTTATCAATAATTACTTTAAATGTAAATGAACTAGATTCTTCAGCCAAACACCAGAATAGCTGGATGGATTAAAAAAAAACAACAACGATTATATGTTGCTTACAAGAAGCTCACTTCAGATGTAAGGACACAGACTGAAAATGAAGGGATGGAAAAAGCAAATGGAAACCAAAAGAAAATTGGGGTTGATATACTTATATCAGACAAAATAGACTTTAAAACAAAGACTATAATAAGAGAGAAAGAAGGGCAGTACATAATAATAAAAGGATCAGTCCAACAAGAAGATATAATATTTGTAAATATTTATGCACCCAACATAGGAGCACCTATATATAAAGCAAGTATTACCAAACCAAAAGGGAGAAATAGAAAACGATACATAATAGTAAAAGACTATAATACCCAACTTTCATCAATGGAAGATCATCTAGACAGAATAAGGAAGCATCAGCCTTAAATAACATGTTAGATCAGATTGACTTAATGGATAGTTAGAGAATATTTCAAAAAATATCCAAAAGCAACAAAATACACATTCTTCTCAAGAGTACATGGAACATTTTCCAGGATAGATCATATGTTAGGCTGCAAAACAAATCTTAATATATTTAAGAACATTAAAATTGTATCAAGCATCTTTTCTGACTACAGTGGTATGAAACTAGAAATCAATTACGAGAAGAAAACTGGAAAATTCAGAAATATGCGAAGATTAAATAGCATGCTCCTGAACAATTAAGGGGTCAAAAAGAAACCAAAAGAGAAATAAGAAAATATCTTGATTAAATGAAAATAGAAATATAGTTGACCCTTCTACAATGCAGGGGTTAGAGGTACAGACCACCTGCAATGTTGAAAATCCGTGTATAACACAAGTCTGCCCTCCACATCTTCTGATTCTGAACTGTGGGTTGAAAAAATAGTTGACCCTTGAACAATGCAGGTTTGAATTTTGCACGTCCACTTATACACATGCAGGGAATTGGTCCCAGGACACCACACAGATACCAAAATCTGCAGATTCCAAAGTCCCTTATATAAAATGTCACAAAGCAATACATACAGTTGACCCTCTGCCTCCACAGATTCAATTAACCACAGATTGCAAACCCAGGGAGATGAAGGGCTGACTGTATATTTATTGAAAAAAATCCGTGTATAAGTGGACCTGCACAGTTCAAACCTGTGCTGTTTAAAGGTAACCTGTATTAGTAAGGAAATTAAATCAGTAATCAAAAACCTCCTAACAAACAAAAGTCTAAAAGCAGACAGATTCAGTGGCGAATTCTACCCAACATTTAAAGAATAATTAATACCAATTCTTCTAAAATTCTTTGAAAAAATAGAAGAGAAAGAAATGCTTCCAAATTTATTTTGTAGGGACAGCATTACCTTTTAAAACCAAACATTAAAACCAAAGAATGATGCAATGAGAAAAGAAAATTATAGGCTAATATCCCTAATGAACATAAATACAAAATTCCTTAAAAAGTATTAGTAAACCCAACTGAAAAATATAATAAAAAGATCATACACAATGATCAAGTGGGATTTAGTCCGGGGATGCAAAGATGGTTCCATATCCACAAATCAAACAAAAAAGATGGATAAAAATCATATGATCATCTCAAGAGATTTAAAAAAAACTTGACAAAATTCTGCATTCATTTATGATAAAAACTCAAAAAAGTGGGAATAGAGGGAATGTGCCTCAACATAATAAAGGCCATCGATGAAAAGTCCACAGCAAATATCATACTCAACAGTGAAAAGCTGAAAGCTTTTCTTCTAAGATCAAGGATAAGACAAAGATGTCCACTCTCACCACTTCTATTTAACATAGGATTGAAAGTCCTAGCCAGAGAAATTAGGCAATAAAAAGAAATAAAAGTCATCTAAATTGGAAAAGAAGAAGTAAAACTGTCACCATTTGCAGAAGATATGATATTATGTATAGAAAATCTAACGATTTTACCAAAAACTGTTAGAACTAATGAACAAATTCAGTAGTAATAGGATACAAAATTGATATTTAGAAGTAGGTTGCATTTTTATATGCCAATAATGAACACTAGAAAGAGAAATTAAGAAAATCCCATTTACAATTGATTCAAAAAGAATAAAATACCTAGGAATAAATTTAATCGATGAGGTAAAAGGCCTGTACATTGAAAACTATAAAACATTAATGAAAGAAATTGAAGACACAAATATATGGAAAGATATCTCATATTCATGGATTGGAAGAATGGATATTATTAAAATGTCCATACCACCCAAAGCAATATACAGATTCAATGCAATCTCTGCCAAGATTCCAATGGCATTTATCAGAGATATTGAACAAATAATACTAAAATTGGTGTTGAACCATAAAAAACCCTGAATAGCCACAACGATTTTGAGAAAGAAAAGCAAAACTAAAGGCATCACACTCCTGATTTCAGAAATTATAGGTACAGACAACTGATTGGTGGTTGCCAGGGAGTGTGCCCTTTTACCAACCTCTCCCTATTACCCACACAACCCAGCCACTGGCAATCACTTTTTTACCCTCTGTTCTATGAGTTTGACTTTTTTTTTGATTCTACATTTTAGTGATACCATGTAGTATTTGTCTTTCTTATTTTTCTTAGCATAATACCTATCTGGTTTATCCATGTGGCAAATGACAGGATTTCATTCTTTTTTTTCTTGTGATAAGAACGTTTAAGATTTACTCTGACAACTTTCAATATACAATATAATAGTATTATCTATAATCAACATACCGTATATTACATCTCCATGACTTCTTTATTTTATAACTGGAAGTTTGTACATTTTGACCCCCTTAACTCATTTTACCAAAAAGATTCAGTTATAAAATTAATAAGTTCTGAAGATACAATGTATAACATAGTAGCTATCATTTATAATTCTGTATTGTATAATTGCAATGTTTTCTCTCTCTCTCAACACACATACACCCCAAAGGTAAAAATGTGAGATGATGATATATTAATTACCTTGATACGGGCAATCCTTTCAGAAAATATACACTTATCAAATTATCATATAGAACACTAAATATCTTATAATTTTATCTGTCAATTTTATCTCAATAAAGATGGGAAGTTAAAGACAACTTGAGCAAAAAATAAATAGTATTAGATTGTAACCCAGAGCATAAAATTAATATGCATGAGCTCATGGAAATATAGATAAATTTTTGAATAAATAACAAAAGGGAGAGAAAAGACAAATATTTCTTACAGAAGAATTCCAAGAGTAACTGTTATCTTGATTTCTAACAGCATAGACTAGTTTTGTCTATTTTTTTTTTTTTAACTTTCTACAAAGAGAAGCAAATGTATCATCTTGGAATGTTGGGCTGTAAAGGAAACTCAAGTAAAATGTAAGAAACAGAATTAGAGGGCTCTGATTTTTCACTATCATAGTAGATTTTATGTATTTTTCTTTTTCTCTTAAAATATACCTAAATTTCTGAGTTTTGAAGTTGACTAATATCCAACAAAACACTTCAAAATTTCTACTTGTTCATAAATCTGATATTTTTTACCTATCCATTTTATAAATTTGCAAGTTGAAAAATTGATTAGTTGTTTATGACTTAATTTTTATATTCACGTACAAAGGTTCAGCCTGATTTGAAGTCCCCCAAGTGATCTGGTTGCAGAAAAAATAGATGTCATTATAACACAAAAATATTGGTAATAATTACTTGTCAGATTTGTCTCCACTCAATCATCCCTTTCCACTCAGCACTAACTGCTAGTTAAGATTTTGTGGATAATTTTAAACATCTAGCAGAACAATTAAAATTTGTTAAAAAGTGAAATTGTGTCTTGGAAAAGAAGCAGAATTTCATAAAACTGATGAAAGTGATGTTCGAAAACTGCATTTAGGAGAGTATGGAGTTCACTATAAGAATGGCTTTTGAACCAAAAGCAAAGCCATTGACAAAGGAGAATCTGGCAGAATTAGGCCAAGTAGCAAGGAAAAAGTAGAAAATCTACATGAATGAACATTTCAGAACAGAAAGATGTGAATACCAAAGAATCATGAGAAGACACTGGAAAGTTTGATGGAACACTGTAATATTTTTGCAAAATATTTATGACTGATATATAAATCAACTGTGAAGTTAAGAGTGTTGTTTGGTATTATCATACAATAGTGTCCCCCAAAATATATACTGTTATACTTATAACCTGAATTTAGTTAAATATGAAAATCTAAGCTTATATTGCCCACAGGAGTGCTTACATTTCACAGATATTTGGTAATTATGACACCATGAACCTGAACACTTGTGATTTGGACTCACTACAGTAAAGCCATTGACAGCACAGATCAAGAAAAGCTATGGTTTGCTCTGAAGGAAATGCACAGGTCTCAGCACTTGATCATCCTAACGTGTAACCTGTATTGTGGTCAGGAAGCCTCTGCCAGGACTGAACATGGAGGACAGAATGGGTTCCTACAGGTAAAGCTCTCATACAAGGGTGCATTTTAACTCCCTATTTATTTAATCTGTATGAAGAACATACCGTACAAAAACCTGGGCTTGGTTCAGAGTAAAGACAAGTGAAAATTAGTGGAAGAAATTATTTAAGATATGCAGTTGACACTATCTTGATGGCAGGTGAAAGAAGAAAGTGCCCAACTGGACTTGATTTGAACATAAAGAAGACCAAAATCATGACTACAGAAGAAACACACAACTTTACCAAGGACAAAAAGACTTCGAAATTGTTAAAGATTTTGCTTACCTTGGTTCAGTCTTCTATTCAAATGGAAATTACAACCAAGAAATTAAGAGAAGACTGAGACTAGGAAGGGCTGCAATGGACAAATTAGGCAAATTCACCAAGAATAAAGATATGTCATTTGAGACCAAGGCTAAGATCATCCACACCCTCATATTCCCAATTACTATGTACAAATGTGAAAGTTGGACAGTGAAGAGGGCTGGAAGGAAAAAAAAAATAATTCGTTTGAAATATGATGTTGGAGGAGAGCTCTATGGATTCCCTAAACCACCAGAAAGATGAACGAGTGGGTCCTAGAGCAAATTAAGTCTGAAACATCACTAGAGGTAAAAGTGACAAAGCTCAAGCTCTCCTACTTTGTGTATATCATGAGAAAGCAGAGCTCTTTGGAAAAGGCAGTACTGCTGGGAAAAATAGAAGGGGGAAAGAAAAGAGGAAGACCAAATATGAAATGGATTGATTCCATAAAAGAAGCCACAGGCATTGTGTCT
The DNA here is from genome assembly GCF_902729225.1 of Pteropus medius. Classification (NCBI taxonomy): domain Eukaryota; kingdom Metazoa; phylum Chordata; class Mammalia; order Chiroptera; family Pteropodidae; genus Pteropus; species Pteropus medius. Next base: position 4,846,456 of record NW_024353908.1, read on the forward strand.
ACAGAAGCTGAGCAAGTATGTTGAGGATAGGACATTGTGGACATCACTCATTCATAGGGTCATCAGGAGTCGGAGTTGACTTAACTGCATGTAACACATAAAAGGTTATATCACTAATTAAATTTTTTCAAGATAAAGTCCCAAATTAACCCCTCCCTATTCCTAGTACTTACTATGACATTGACTTATTTACACTATATATTATACTCAAATCATGAGAAACCCTTCTTTAGATATAATGATACTGACTGGAAGCTTCAGCTGGAGAATAAGGGTCTCCATAAATATGAGAGAAATTTTGATTTAGCTGACAAGAAAGGAGAATTTCCAGATTTGGGGAAGGTATTAAATAATTGCAAAGCAAGACTGAAAATCTGGGGTGCAAAGGGAGGGTGTTGGGCACTGTGAAGAAAGAACTACCATTTCTAAGAGGAGAGGATTCTTGTTTTAAAAAGGCTGTCTGCATCACCTATACTTTAAAATAGGCATCTAATTTGGCTGAAGAAGGAAAATCCTATCTTGAAAAACAAATCTGAAAACTTATATTGGGAAATGGTGGGACAATGGGGTTCATTTTACAAGAATATACTTTTCTAGTTAGCATTATTGCACATCAGTTTTGAAAAAAAAAATTAGCGCTGGAATGGAATGGAAGAAAACAAAAAAAGTTCAGATTAATACAACAAAACAAAACAAAACACTATGAAAGATAAAGATATTTAAGCTTTATATAAAGCAGGGATCCAAGATGATGGACTTGGATTCTGGGAAACATGGCGAAGTGAGAGACGTCTTCAGATTTCTCCCCTTGAAACAATAATAGGCTGAACATCTAAAACTGAACAAAAAACACCCAAACTGCACACCAGCACGTCTGAATGTGGGATCTGTGCATAAGAGCTACCACAAGTCAGAACCTTGGGTGTCGGGTGGTGGACTGGGATAAAAAAGGAAACTGCCTCTTACAGCCACCAGAGCTCCTTGCAAAAGGAGGGGGAGGGGTGAAGGAGTGGCAACTTCCCTGATCGGCCCTGCTTGGAAGTGCTGGGACTTTTCTATGCAGCCGGCAGCAGGGTTGTCATCAGGGAGGAAAGCAGAGAAGTGGGATGGGACAGCAGAGAAACAGAAGTTGATTTTTACCCATCTCGACTCCAAAACCGAGGCTGAGCTGCAGCCCCCCAAGCCCCAACCTAGAGGGCCCCACCCCCATACCCTCTGAGACCCAATACTGTGGAACCCCAGGGGAATCCAAACAAACACTACCAAAACTGTTGCTAACACTGACAGAGACTGAAACTGAGAGTAGTGAGTGTGATTAAAATCTACAAGAAAATAAAAAAGATATTTAGGCTTTATATAAAGCAGGGATCCATGAGTTTTAGACGCCACTTGTTGGAAACCAAAAGAAAAGTGTCTTCTTTGCAGCAGGCTAAAGAGAGACCTTTATATAATAAATATTTTTTCTGGAAAAACAGCAGAGTACACTTCCATTAATGCCCAGGCGGAAAAACAGTCCATTAAACACTATGAACAATCAAGGCGAAAAGGCACCTCAGAAAGAAAAAGAAAAATCTCTAGAAAATAAGCTTACAGACATAGATATATGTGATTTAAGTGGCAGAGAATTCAGGATGGGATTTCTGAAAAAACTCAGTGAATTCTGAAATGAGTCATATCAACAATTTCAGAAACTGCAGAAACAGCTAGATGAGCAGAACAAGGAGATTGAAACCCTCAAAAAGGACCAAATAGAACTTTTAGAGACAAAAAACACACTGCAAGAGTTGAAAAATGAAATAGCAAGCTTGGGAAATAGAGTTGACCAAATAGAGGAAAGGATCAGTGATATCGAAGACAGAAATCTAGAAATAAATCAGAAGGAAGAAGAGAGAAACCAAAGAATAAAAAATAATGAAAGAGAAATACAAGAACTAGCTGATACCATTAGGAGAGGAAACATAAGAATAATGGGCATTACCAAAGGTGAGGAAAAGGAGCAGGGACTAGAAAGTATTTTCAGAGAAATAGTGGACGAGAATTTCCCAAATCTAAGGAATGAGCTGGAACTTCGAATTCAAGAAGTCAACAGAACACCCAATTATCTCAACCCAAAAAGGCCTCCACCAAGACACATCGTATTAAAGTTATCGAAAAATCAATGACAAAGATAGAATTCTCAGGGCACCCAGGGGAAGAAAACGGTAATGTATAAAGGAAAACCCATTAGATTGTCATCGGACTTCTCAGCACAGACCTTACAAGCCAGAAAGTAATGGAATCAAATATTTTAAACTATTAAGTGAAAGGAACTACCAGCCTAGAATAATGTATCCAGCTAAGCTCTCCTTTAGATATGAAAGAGAAATCAAGACCTTTTCAGACATACAAAAATTGAGGAATTCTCCACTATGAGGCCTGTAGTACCGGAAATTCTGAAAGGGGTCAGATCAACTAAAACAAAATAATAACAACAACAACAAAAACATAATTAGGAGTAAAGTGACTATTAGGCAAATAGAAGCAAAGGAGTGCAACTCTTACTAAGAACAGGGCATTATAAGCTTAAATAATAAGAAGAGAATTGCTATAGCAAGATAGTAATGAACGTTCAGCATATGTAGAAACAAATGAACATAACCATGACTGAAAAGGAGAGGATTCAAGGATCCAAAGAAGAAAGGAGATAAAGCACACATAGAAGAAAATGGACGAATATATATTCGTCGAAACCCACAAAAGCCAACCAAAATAAAGAAAATAGAAACACAAGAACAAAGAAGCAATGGAAACACTGAGCTACCAGAAAGAAAAAGATAAAATAGCTATAAGAAGACCTTATATTTCAATAATCACCCTAAATATAAATGGACTGAACTCACCAATAAAAAGGCACAGAGTTGCAGAATGGATCAAAAAACAAAACCCAACCATATGCTGCCTCCAGGAGACACATCTCAGCTCCAAAGACAAATATAGATTCAAAGTGAAAGGATAGAAAATGATATTTCAAGTAAATGGCATTCAGAGAAAAGCAGGAGTGGCGGTACTAATATCGGACAAAATAGACTTCAAAATAAAAAAGGTAAAGAAAGATACTGAGAGACACTTCATAATGATAAAGGGAATCATGCACCAAGAAGACATAACAGTGATTAATATCTATGCTCCCAATCACGGAACCAAAAGAAAAGTGTCTTCTTTGCAGCAGGCTAAAGAGAGACCTTAGCTCTGATTGGGAGCATAGATATTAATCACTGTTATGTCTTCTTGGTGCATGATTCCCTTTATCAATTACTAACAGAATTAAAGGTAAAAACACTACCGTAAAGGTGGAAACACTATCGTAGCAGGGGACCTATATACCCCATTGTCAGATATAGGCAGATCATCCAAACAGAAAATCAATAAGAAAATAACATCCTTAAATGATACACTAGACCAGCTGGGCATAATTGACATTTACAGAGTCTTCCATCCCAAAACAGCTGCTTATACATTCTTTTCTAGTGCACATGGAACATTCTTAAGAATCGACCACATACTGGGGCACAGAGATAGCCTCAACAAATATAAGAGGGTTGAAATCATACCAACCATATTCTCTGATCATAATGCTTTGAAACTAGAGATCAACTGCAGAAAGAAATCAGGAAGAACCACAAATACATAGAGATTAAATAACATGCTACTGAAGAATAACTGGGTCAGGGAAGAAATAATAAGAGAGATCAAGGGATACATAGAAACGAAAGATAATGATAGTACAACATATCAACACTTTTGGGACATGACAAAAGTGGTCATAAGAGGAAAGTTCATATCATTACAAACCTATCTCCAAAAAGAAGAATGAGCCCAAATAAACAACCTAACGCTTCATCTTAAAAAACTTGAAAAGGAAGAACAAATGAAGCATAAAGTCAGCAGAAGGAAAGAAATCATCAAAATTAGAGCAGAAATAAATGAAATTGAAAAGAAAATAATAGAGAAAATAAATACAACAAAGAGCTGGTTCTTTGAGAAGGTTAATAAAATTGACAAATCCCTGGCTTGACTCACTAAAGAAAAAAGAGAAAGGACATAAATAAAATCAGGAATGAAAGAGAGGAAATTACGACTGACATGGCAAAAATACAAAGGATCATGCAAGAATTCTATGAAAAAGTATATAACACCAAATTTAATAACCTAGAAGAAATGGACCAGTACTTACAAAAGTACAATCTTCCTAGACTGAATCAAGAAGATCTGGAAAATCAAAAGAGACCTATCAGCAGTATTGAAATTGAAACAATCATCAAAAACCTACCAAAAAGTAAAAGTCCAGGACCAGATGGGTTCACCAGTGAATTCTACCAAACATTCAAAGAAAATTTAATACCTATTCTCCTCAAACTCTTCCAAAAAAATCAAAGAGGAGGCAATACTTCTCAACTCATTTTATGAGGCCAATATTACTCTGATACCAAAACCTGATAAAGATAACACAAAAAAAGAAAACTGGTTTGATTTTAACCCTCTTATATTTGTTAAGGCTATCTCTGTGTCTCACTATGTGGTGATTCTTGAGAATGTTCCATGTGCACTAGAAAAGAATGTATAAGCAGCTGTTTGGGGATGGAAGGCTCTGTAAAAGAAAACCAATATCTCTCATGAACACAGGTGCAAAAATCCTAAATAAAATACTAGCGAACCAAATACAGCAACATATTAAAAAGATTATACACTACAATCAAATGGGCTTCATCCCAAGGGCACAGGGGCACAACATATGCAAATAAATTAATGTCATGCACCACATAAACAAATTAAAAAATAAGAATCATATGATCATATCAATAAATGCAGAAATAGCCTTCAACAAGATACAGCATCTATTTATTATCAAAATACTTAACAAAATAGGTATAAAAGGAAAGTACCTTAACATAATAAAGGCTATATATGACAAACCCTCAGCCAACATTATACTTAATGGTGAAAAACTAAAAATCTTCCCTCTAAGTTCAGGAACAAGGCAAGGCTGTCCACTATCAGCACTGCTATTCAATATAACATTGGAGGTCCTAGCAAGTGCAATCAGGCAAGAGAAAGATATAAAAGGCATCCAAATAGGAAACGAAGAAGTCGAACTGTCACTATTTGTGAGTGACATGATTCTCTGTATAGAAAACTCTAAAGACTCCACAAGAACACTATTAGTAACAATAAGCAGTACAGTAAAGTCTCTGGATACAAAATCAACATTAAAAATCCATAGTGTTCTTATACTCTAAAAATGAAGCATCAAAAAGAGAAGTGGAAAAAATAATTCCTTTTGCAATTGCAACAAAAAGAATAAAATACCTGAGAATAAATTTAACAAAACATGTGAAGGACCTATATAACAAAAACCACAACACTTTATTAAAAGAAATCGAAGAAGATACAAAGAAATGGAAAGATATGCCATGTTCTTGGATTAGAAGAATCAACATAGTTAAAATGATCATATTACCTGAAGCATTATACAGATTTAACACAATCCCCATCAAAATCTCATTGGCATTTTTTAAAGAAATAGAACAAAAAATCATCAGATTTGTATGGAAGCACAAAAGACCCTGAATTGCCAAAGCCATCCTGAGAAAAAAGAAAGAGGCTGGAGGCATCACTCTGCCTGACTTCAAATTATACTACAAAGCACCAGTAATCAAAACGGCATGATATTGGCAGCAAAGCAGACACACTGACCAGTAGAACAGAATCGTGAGTCCAGAAGTAAACCCATATTTACATAGGCAAATGGTTTTTGACAAAAAAGCCAAAAACATACAGTGGAGAAAGGAAAGGAAAGCCTCTTCAATAAATGGTGCTGGAAAAACTGGAAGGCCACCTGCAAAAGAATGAAACTAGACTGTTGTCTATCACCACATACCAAAATTAACTCAAAATGGATTAAGGATCTGAATATAAGACCGGAATCAATAAAATACATAGAAGAAAACGGGGACTAAACTCAAGGACCTTGGTCTTAAAGAGGATTTTATGAATTTGACCTCAAAGGCAAGGGATGTAAAAGCAAAAATAAATGAATGGGACGATATCAAACTAAAAAGCTTCTGCTCAGCAAAAGAAATCTTCGACAAGATAAAGAGACAATCATCTCAGTGAGAAAATATATTTGCAAGCAACACCTTTGATAAGGGCCTACTATCCAAAATATACAAAGAACTCATACGACTCAATAACAACAACAACGAAATGATCCAATCAAAAAATGGGCAGAGGACCTGAATAGACTCTTCTCCCTAGAGGACATACAAATGGCCTACAAATATACGAAAAGATGCTCAGCCTTGCTAGCTATTAGGAAAATACAAATCAAAACCACAATAAGATACCATCTCACATCTGTTAGAATAGCTATAATCAGCAGAACAAGTAATAATAAATGTTGGAGAGGATGCAGAGAAAAAAGAACCCTCATACACCAGTGGTGGGACTGCAAATTGGTACAGCCACTATGGAAAACAGTATGGAGGTCCCTCAAAAAAACTAAGAATTGATCTACCATATGATCCAGCAATCTTTCTACTGGTATTTACCCCAAAGACTCGAAAATCCATATCCAAAAGGATATTTTCACACTGATGTTCATAGCAGCATTATTCACGGTTGCCAAGACATGGAAGCAACTAAAGTGTTTTACGATAGATGATTGGTTAACAAAGCGGTGGCCCATATATACAATGGAATATTACTTAGCCATAAGAAGAGATGAAATACTGCCATTTGTGACAACGTGGATGGACCTCGAGATAATCATGCTAAGTGCAATAAACCAGACTGAGAAAGTTCAAAATCACATGATATCATTTATATGTGGGATATAAACCTAAAAGCAACAAATGAATAGTACAAACAGAGACTCAGGGACATGGACAATGGACTAGTGGTTACCTGAGGGTAGGGAGTGGGGGAGAAGGGAAGAGTTAGACAGGGTAACGGGAGTCAAATATAGGGAATTTGGGGGAGGGTGAAGTGGGTAAAGGTGATCAAATATATGGTAGCTGAAGGAAACTAAACTTTGGGTGGTAATCACACAATAGAATATATAGATGTCAAATTATAACGTACACCTGAAAATTATATAATTGTATTAACCAATGTTACCCTAATAATCTTAATAAAAAATAAAATAAAAAAAATCTCTGATTCTTATCCTCATGGTGCTTATGGTCTAATGGGGAGATATAGGCATTATTCATACAATCATACTATAAATGATATTTTATGATATTTTTTAAATGTGATGAGCCCAACAGAGAAGGACAAGGAACTGTGTGTGCTTGTGGATGAAAGTTTAACCTAATCCTGGATAGCAGGCTTTTATATATAAAAGATCTACTTTATCTTCTTAGAAGGCTGTGTTTTATGTTATTCTATGGATAGATCACAGTCAATTAACTCTCTACCATTTCGCATTTTTTCAGTGTGATAATGCTGCATGAAATCTTTGTATTCTTCTGGTTAACTGGATATACCAGGCTACTTCCTGGCTTCAAACCTAGTTTTCCACCTCTGCCCTCTGCATCTAGCCACTTTCTTCAAAATTCAAACTTAGTGTCACTTTGCCCACCATTACCATCCCACGGGGTGCTCTTTCTTTGAATACATGACATCCTTTTTACTGAATGACTTCTCTGGGTGTGTCATTTTGTACCTTTAGTTTATATGTGCCTTTCATGTATATGTCTTGTTCCAGTGACAATAGCTTCTGTGGATGGTGGGGACAATGTCTCAAAAGTTATTTAATTTCAAGGACTTGAAAAAATGGAATAGATGATAGAGTCTTTGTTCATCTCTCTTACAACTAAATCAAAAGTGTGACAGAACATGGAGCAAACAGAAAGCAAATTCACCTGGGATCTAGACAAACAAAAGCACTACCACTAGGGAGAGAAATAATTAATCAACCTGCAATGGTAGAAGGTAGGAGGGGGCTAAGCCACGAGACTGCCCCATCCCCAGAGACTGAGTGGGACAGAGGCTACACCTCTTAAAGGGATCCTGTTGGCGAGCAGACTTTCATAGTGACGGACTTGCTTGCTCTGAGCACCAGTGCTCAGTTGGCTGGTTGGGGGGCACCAGGGACTTACAGAGGGACACTGAGTTGTCAGAGTGAGGGTCAGAGGCAAGGCTTGCTCCCAGGCAGAAGTGCCTGTGGTATCCATTGTTCTTCTGTTGATCCCTCCCCAATCCCAGTGCTGCTATGGGTGAGACATTATCGAATTGGATAACGGAGGTTGCTCTGTCTGGAGGATTCCCTGAAACTCTACCTTCCCCAACTTGCGGCCCTACCCAAGCCACATCCAGGTGTGTCATTGCTAAGTCAGGTGCCCCTTGATGAGCAGCACCTGAACTCACAGTGGTGACAGCTGGCTTTAGTTTCTGGTGTGGCCTTTTGAGGCAACTATAATCACAACATCTGTGGATTGCTTTCTGAATCTTAAAAGGTGGCCCCAAAGAGGCATAAGTTGGGGCTAAACTTGGCCTGCAGCTGAAACCTTCTCAGGACTGTGCCACTGGACACCTTATACACAAAGCCATGCTAATAAGACCAGGAGACTTAGGAGCTTTGCTTAGTACATAGAAACAGAAACAGAAAGGCAACCAAAATGGGAAGACAAAGAAGTAGAAGCCATATGAGAGAACAGAATAGAGACCCAGAAATAATGGAGTCAAGCAATCTAACAGATGCAGAATACAAAACACTGGTTATAAAGATGCTCAATGAACTTAGGGAAGTGTAGACGAATTCAGTGAGAACTTTAACAGAGATAAAAAACATAAAAATGGAAATGGAAAAGGGAACCCAACCAGTCAGATATGGAGAACCCATTATCTAAGATGAGGAGTATGTTACAGGGAATAAACAGAGTGGATAAATAAGAGGATTGAACCACATATAGAGGATCGAGAAGCCAGGGACACTAAATCAGAACAGCAAGAAAAAAGAAGCCAGGACTATAATCATAATTTAAGGAACCTATGGGACACAATTAAATGGAAAATGTCCATGTCATAGGGGTACCTGAAGGAAAACAAGAAGTTGAAGCGGTATTTGAAGAAATAATGATGAAAAACTTTCCTAACCTGGTGAAGAAAATAGACATACAACCCAGGAAGCTCAGAGAGTCCCAAAAAAGATGAACCTAAAGAGGGTCACACCAAGACACATTATAATCAAAATTCCAAAGGTTACATACAAAAAGAAAATCTTAAAAGCAGCAAGAGAAAAGTAGTTACTTACCTACAAGGATGTACCCATAAGATTGGCAGCTGATTTCTCAAAAGAAACTATGCAGGAGAAAAGGGCTTGGCACAAAATAGTCAACGTGATGAAAACCCAGGATCTACAACCAAGAATACTTTATTAGCAAAGCTATAATTTAGAGTTGAAGGACAAAGAGCTTCCTAGACAAAAATAAGCTAAAGGAATTTATTAACACCAAGCCAGAATTGCAGAAAATGTTGGAGGGACTTCTTTAAGAAGAAAAAATATATAACAAAAACATGAATAAAGAATGATAATAACTACATTCTTATCAACAAGTACCTCAAATGGAAAAGAATTAAGTGCTCCAACCAAAAAATGGAGAGGCTGAATGGATAAGAAAATAAGACCCCTACATATGTTGCCTACAAGAGACACACACAGACTAAAAGGAAGGGGATAGAAAAAGATATTGCTTTGATGGACCTGAATGAAATGGGCCAGAAAGAGAAAGACAAATATCTCATGATTTCACATACATGTGGAATCTAAAAACAAAATAAACACAACAAAAGTGGAAATAAACTCATAGATACAGAGAATATTTTGAGGGGCTACTAAATGGGAGTGGGGTTTGGAGGCATGGCCAAAAAGGCAAAGGGATTAAGAGGTACAAATGGATAGCTACAGAATAAACATGGAGACATAGAGTGTTGCATAAGGAAAATAGTTAATAATGTTGTAACTATTATTAATAGCTAATAAATATGTAAGGGGGAAGAGGGATACTAGATTTAGTGGGGTGATCCCTTTGTGAGTTGTATAAAGCTCTAATCACTATGCTGTACAACTTTAATATATTACTTTCTGCCAACTATAATTGAAAAAAAAGTTAATTGAATTGTACAATGTAAACACAAGCAACTAATTGTCAATTATATGTCAATGAAGTTGGAAAAAAAGGTATTTAATTTCCATTTCCCTGACATGTATATAACGATGACAGCAATAATAGCTATTCTATACAAAATACCATGAATTATCCCATAGATCCTCCCTATGAGGTAGTGCTATGGTCCTCACTTTATAAGTCATAATATAGTGGTTATAATAATATATATTATTGTTACATATATTAATATACAATACATTATCTATTATTATATTAATATGTAATTTATGTACTAGTAGTTGATAAAAAGATGGTTTTCTAATGATAATATAATAAGAGATTATGTTCCTAGCTCAAGGTTACATGACTAGCCATGCCTTGAGCCCTGGAGTCAAACAAACCTGGGTTCAAATCCAAGCTCTGTCACTTACAAGCTGTTACTGTTGGTTCCTTAAACTTTCTAAGCTTCATTTTCTTTATCTATAAAATGAGATTTGTAATGATGCTTACCTCATATGGTTATGGCAATAATTAAATAAGAGAGCACGTGCAAAGTGGAACCACATCATAAGCCTGTAAAAGTGATGAGATTGAGTCTTGTGTGCTTGGCAAAAATTGACAAAGAGGGCCTGCCCCAGAGTGAACATGAAGTGGGAGAAAAAGTGCTATTGTCTCCATCAGATTCTGTTGCTAGGCATCTCTAATGCTTGAGACTGCTGCCAAAACAAGTGTGATTCTGATGTTAAAAGGTTCATATTCTCCATGCATCAAGTTCCTAAAAGATTCATTTACTTCATCATGCACTTGAGAAAAAAAAAAAGTTAGGGATCTGTTTCAACACTGAGAAAACCTTGCCATCCTAGGCATACTGAGCGAGAAAATGGCAGTCCTCACTATGAGGACTTCCTAAGGATTTGAAAAACTAATACTGACCCTACTCTATTTTTGCATTATGAGTATCTTCAGGACCAAATTCTCACACGAGATGTTACTCCACTAAAGTTTAAATGGTAGAGCTGAAATGTCAATGATGCAAGTTGTTGATATCTGATCAAATGTTTATGGATTTCTTAGAAAGAAATTTAAGCTGGGAGTGATGGGAGAGGTAGAGACATTCCAGCACTAGCATGGTCTGCTTCTTGCACAGACTTATTTATTGAAACTGTTTAAGTCTATTTTATAGTCACAATAAAATCTTACTTCCATAGCTAGTCATTCATATCATGGATAATACGGTTTCAACCTACCCTACAGCTTTTTCCTCTTACATGTAGAATATTTAGACCCTCCACAACAGCAGGGCAGATTAACTCATTGGCCCACTCTCTCCCTAAACTTCTTTACTTCTTAGCATTTGTTTATATTTTCCTTATTACTAAAATGCAGTTTCTTTCCTCTTCACCAAGCTCAATCTTACCCATGCTGTAGAACCCAGTGCGTCCCACGTGAGAACTTTTCCTACAGTTTCAGGAACATCCTATTATCTTCATTTAGCACCAATATTCCAAACTGGGGAAGAATCCTATCAATTGCTTCCTCAAGGACCAGAACCACATTATTGATAGATCAATGGATAGACAAGATCGATCTTTCTATCTTTCTGTCTTTCTATGTACTTCTCTCTCTCTCCCTCCGTCTCTCTCTCTCTTTCTCTATCATCTATCATCTATCTATCTATCTATCTATCTATCTATCTATCTATCTATCTATCTATCTATCTATCTATCTATCTATCTATCTATATCTACCTATCATCTATCTATCATCTATCATATATCATCTATTATCTATCATCATCTATTATCTACCTTGGTTGATGAAAGTCTATAAACCAGAGACCACATCTTGTCATTTCTCTATCCCTGACCTTGTCACTTCTAGGCAGATATTAAAAGCTTCTAGGATATTTGGTGGTTGAGTGACTGGCTTTAAACATTGTCTCCCTTCCTCCCTCCCTCCACTACCCACAATTCTGTGGCTGAAAATCTCACAGAGATTAAGCATTTAATGCGGAGTACTATAGGCTTCTAGGAGGGTTGGTTTCTGGCTAGTTTTGAGGATTAAAAGCATATTTTGACATTTGCATCTTTTAAGTGTCCCTCCTTCCAAGGAAATGACTGACATCTGGTTGGTTTGATTTTGTGATCTAGGGTGCCTTCTAAGAATTCCTTTGTTTAGCCTGCCCTAGATACCCAAGGATGGCTTAAGGAAGTTTGAGGATCCTTCAGCACCAAGGTCTATCTGACTCTTGGATAATGAAGCATCTTTAGTTGTGCAGAATAAATATTTTAATTTACTCAATTTATGAAACACTTATTCTGAGCCCAACTTCCTAATTAATTTATATGAGTTTTAAAGTTTAATCTGGACTCTTCAAGATAGGTGGTGTCATCTCCACTTTATAGATGAGGAAATTGATACTTAGGAAGTTTTGGCCCCCAGCAAAGACACCCAGACATGTGGCCAAGCCAGGGAGAGATGCCCAAGCTTGCTAACTACCTAACTATCTTGATCCATATATATGATTGGCATAGCACATAACTCTTTGAAAAAGACAGTCTTAATGCATCAAGGTGAATATCAGGCCCTTATAATAAATTGTTTCCTTTTTATTGGTTTGAAAGAAAATGCAATAGTGAATACTGTATATTAATAGGTTTTATGTGTAACTAATGGTTTGATGGGCCTCTCTGATGTCTAGTAGTACAGCAGGTGATCATTAGATTGTAAGATGAGGAAAATGTGTTTTATCACTAGAAAGTGGAATCTTTTCTAAAAGGTAAAGGTAGATACAGAAGATTGATTTGAAAGGTCAGGGTTAACAAGCTCATTAACTGCTAGGTTAAAATCCAGCCCAATCCTTCCCTTTTTTTCAGATGAATAAATCATTTAGCTAAGTGGTGCCCTCCATTGATAGCCTGGGGCTTTTCTTCTAGCCATGGCAGGGATCTGATGAAGTCTTGTGCAGTGGAGAGCAGGAGCTCAGAGCATGGGCTAAGGAGATAGAGATTAAAGCCTAGCTCTGCTCTTTACTTGCTGGGTAACTTTGACTGAATTATAAAACCTCTTCATACCAAACTTTCTTTAACTAAAGAAAATAAAGATAAAACCTACTCCTTAGAACTGCTGGGAGACTACATGAGACAATTCTGTCCCCACGTTGTCCAATTCCAAGTAAGCTCTCAAAAAATATTAGTTATTGTTATCTTCTAACCTAGAGATCCACAAACTTGTAAAGGTCAGCCAGTGGGCCAATAGTTTGTAAACTAGTCAAATCTGTTCTTACAGCCATCAATCCAATAATATAAATAAATGGGCCTGGCTGTTTTCCAATAAAGTTTTATGTATCTGAGTAGGCTGCCAGCCAGATTTGACCTGTGGGTCATAGTTTGTTGACCCCTGTTCTAAACTAAACTATGTAGGAATACACATTCCAGTCTGATCACAGATCTTCTGAGGATGAAAAATAATAGCAGCAAGGGTTGACACTTATGAGGCAGAGCTAATCTCTCGGTTTTCAGCTGAGAACAAAAGGACTGCTTTGTATAGGGTTGAGTGGTCTCAAATCAGCATTCTTGATGGGAGGGAGGTTTTAAAAATACAAAATTCCAAGATCCCACCCAGAAAAGTGATATGACCAAGGAATCTGTATTTTCATAGGCAATTCTGATGGGCAGAATCTTGTCTTGAATCTTTAGGCATTGAGTATTATAGCCACCCAGGGAAGAACAATAAATGGGGCCCATATGCCATATTTTCCAAGGTTAAGAAGCCTAACCTTCTCTTGGGGGTAAATCTGTCCTGAGGAACATCTAGAAGCCTGTGGTGATCACTGAAAGTATTGTCAAAACTTTTATTTTAAAGGATCCAAATTCACCCAAAAGGTAAATTGAACTACAACTTATCTGAGATCATGAGATCTCAGAGTAAATCTCGATGTGGGCAAAATGCATGTTGCTTGTGAACATGGAACACCAACATGGCAAACTCCTCATTAAAAAACTAACAAAATGAAATTTTAACCATGTTCCCATAATCCCTTGGAAAGAGGTTGATAAGGATTTTTAATATGCCAAAAGCAAAGTTGCTTTGAAATTTTTTCTCTATCCATAATTACTTTAAATGGGGTTTCTTGCCTAACTGCTGGTGCAAGCCATGCTTTAAATTACCTTTCAGACGTCGATGTTTTGCATATGCTTTTTCCTTTATTTGGGATGCTAAAGTAAAAATGCCCCTGCCACCCAGTTTAGTGCTTTTATATATTGGGTATTAAATAAAAGTTTATTAAATATTCACATTAATTACCAGCATGTCACTTTACTACTGGGGATGATTGGCGTCAAGGTTAAATTGCTACCTGAAACAAAATGGGGAGGATGTGGCTCAACTTCTTACCTTTAACTTTTAAGCCCCGGCAACATTGCCATCATCTTGGATTGGTTCGGATCAGGTAAAACAAGAGGATTTTTCCATCTATCTTTGCAGTTCATATAGATTAGAGAATTATTTGGGTCCTTCTCTCTGTTGCTGTGGAACCATAGAATATTCCATGACAGTATAAACAAGATTTCTTTTTTTCAATTAATAGGAATTAAATTTTTTAAATGTATTTTTAAACCTCTTAGTTCGAAACAATTCTTTGTTGCTCAGGTGAGCTTTTTGAGTGAGGACAAAAGTGACATTAACCTAACCACAAATTGCTTAGCTTTATGATTTTAACGGAGCAAAGAAAACTGATTTATTAATAAAGTGTACTGCTGAAAGAGAATCTTTGTGGAATTTCTTACTGTGCAACGCGTCCATTTTTATTGGCTTCACTTTGTTATGCTTTCAGAGCTATTTATAATGTTATTTCACTGAAAATTCCTTTCCATATTGTCATTTGTCTTCCATCTCCAGAAATCTTCCCATCCAAATTAAAAAAAGAAAAAGTTTGCCTTTCTTCTTTCTTCTACACCTCCTTAAAATCAATTGAAAGTGGCATCTCCTGGGAATGGGTCCATCTCTTACCCATGTCTGAAGTTTCTCCTGCTCCCAGCAGAGGAAGAAAATGGAATTTCCTTTCAAAGATTTTGCTCTTCATAAGAAATAGACCTTAGGCATATGCCCCTGCTCCCTTCTTACTCAGAAGTGATCTGTTTTAACATTCTTTTCTTTTAGCAAAAGTGATGTGAGAATCACATCCATCTTGATGGATGTGTGATCTGTGCAGTTGCACGAGGAAGCCCTTTTCTCAGAGGGGCCCCACACTTGGTTTTAACGCCTCGCTGCTGCTGTCTTAAAATTCTTAATAGTCTTTGAACAAGAGGCCTCATGTTTTCATCTGGGACCTGCAAATTTGTCCCTGTGAGAATCAACATGTTAAAGCACTGAATACTTTTATCCAATAAACGTCTTTCCTATTGAAAGAAAGAAACAACAAAATGGCAGATGGTCTGTAAGGTATGGGGACACTAGATCTAGAAGAGAAAGTTCATAGCTATTTTCATTCTCAACACCAATTCATTTCTACCTCATTTCTTGATGTGGAGGCACCTCCATGCTATTGCTTCTCCCACTTTCACAAAAATATTTTGACTCTTTTATTAAATTCTGTATTTACAATGTTAGGAAATGCCATTAAAAACTGTGTATTTGATATGTTTTGTTTTTCTCTGCCCTATGCATTTCCTTTTTCTTCTCACGACCAGCCCTTCAATTTTGTTAGGATAACCCCTCCTTCCTACTCTTTGTCCTTGTTATTCGAGTGGAATTGCCCCACCCATACCTAGATATCAAAATCTTCCATGCTTTGGACACTATTATCCCCAGCGGTTTAATGATTGATTCATGGATGGGCAAGTTTATGGGAATCGTTGTGAAAGAGAAGCATTTTTTTTTTCCTTTTGAACTGGAAAATGTAAATAAGAGAGTCTTAGGATTTCTGATTCAATCAGAATGAAGAGATGAAGGAAAGGAAATTCCTGATGCACTTGAGGTATTTGATTCATTCACATTCGATCTCTGGACAATTTGATTTCATGACTCAAGAAAATCCTTTTCTGCTTAAGTCACTTTGAGTTAAGTTTCTGTCACTTACAACTAAATGAGTTCTGGTAGCATAAATAGCAACTGTACTTGTCAAAGAAAACCAAAGTTTCCCTGACATTAACATGGAAGGCTAGCTAAACTAGTATCTATTCACACTATCTCAACTTGTGTTTCTTCTTTAATAGGTGGGAGTAAGTACAAGTTCTGTCTGATGTTAAGAGGCAGACATACTAAGAACTGAAAAAAATCTCAAAGTCAAAGATTGTGTACAAAACAGTCTCAATATTTTTCTTCTTCCTGTTGTTTGCTGTTCTTTTTTCTTCTCCAGTTGTAGTCTATAATTTGCTAGCTTTTGAGAGAAAATATTCACTTGCTCCATAAGGGGAAGTTCTAAATTTTCACGAGTCACTTTGTTTTCCTAGTGCCTGGTAGAGTTACCACTATATTGTAGATGATCAAAAAGTAAAAATAAAAATAAAAAATTGCCTAATGAATGAAAGACCTATCAGAATTCTCTGTCTATAGCCAGAAGTGTAATCATTGTTATTTATGGACTGAGCAGGTTCCCCAGTGCAATATCAATCTGAATTTGGACTAAAGAAATGATAGCTTCTTCTAAACTATCTCAACTGAAGGAGTGAATACTAAAGAACTGAAATTGCTGATGGCATTTGGAAAAATTTTAAATAAAAATACAAGTTTTTCTTCATTTCATACCTATTAGAAGCCTGGGTACTTAATTTTTCAGACTCTGTTAAACATGGAGATTCTACTTTCAAAATAAATATGAAAAAATCTATAAAGTACATTTGGCTCTAACAGAGCTATGGTGAATAAACTTTTTTGTGTGTGTCATTTTGGTAAGTTTGCACGTATTTTCATACACGTCACATGTCTAACTTTGTCAGCTCTAGGAATAAAAGAGGGGGAACTTTCCCCCCTTCACTATTAAGTGCAGTGCTGGCAGCCATCCAGTGAATGCAGGGTGTGCAGACCAAAAGACCCAGATTATTTTTTGCTGTGGGACACCTAAACATTAGTTGTCTATATGTTTAAACTTGCAGGACAGCCCATCCTTCACTTCAATGTATGGACCTGAGTCATCTGAAGGGAAATGGCACTCTCCTAGATATTTCCAGGGAAGTGTAGGCCATCTTTTTATGCCTCACAAATTCTTCCCAGCAAAACTGTCTTAACAAGCTGATCTAAAGTGATAGGTGATGGCTTAGAGTACAGGTCTGAGTTTGGAATGTCAACTCAATTACTTCTTAACTATTGTGTCCTTGGACAGGCACTTAGCATCTTGGACTCACAACTTTCCCTTCTGTAAAATGGAGATAATAACATTGATTTAGCTGAGCCGTTGCAAGATTAGAGATAATGTAACACACAATTTAGCATGGCTTGAACAAAAAGGAGAGAGGCCAAGTGAATCTACATATATTCTCCTTGTGTGATTTCCCTTGGATGTCCATGAACAACTTGGCACTCCCCCATCCTCCATTCCCAGGCTCCACCTCCTCCTCTGGAACAAGTGGAAGAGCATGGAATTGGCAGTCACAAAACATGGATTTGAATCACAGTAACACTCCTCATGGATAGAGTTGCCAGATTTAGCAAATAAAAGCATAGGACACTCCATTAAAATGGAATTTCAGATAAAAGGCAAATAATTTTTTAGTGTAAGTATGTCCCATGCAGTATTTGAGACATACTTAAACAAACAAACAAAAACTCTACTTGTTATTTTTTGAAATCCAATTTTCATAAGACATTCCATATTTTATCTGGCAACACCATCCATAGACTATGTGCCCTTCAGCAAGGCATATAATATCTTCAATTTTATCACATGTAAGGATACTATTAACAGCATTACTAAAGAATTATTATATGCCACCAAATTTTTAAATCATTTTATTTTCATAGAAAATTTATGAGCTAATTTTGTTATTGCTTTTTTGTAGGTGGTAAAATGAAGACACGGAGAGGTTAAGCAACTGACCCATGTCCATATAGCTAATATGTAGTTGAACTAGCTTTTGAATCCACCTGACTATGTCCTACTGCCTGTATAAATGCAATTATATGTCCACCAAATACTGACTCCATATAAGAAGAGCAGATAATACATATTAGTATAACCCTAAGAAACCTGAAGTTCTCACATAGCTCAGTCTAATGGAATCAAATTCGAAGAAACATGGTTCAGCTGCCAAAAAGAATTTTTAAAAATTCCATTAAAGAGAACCCAGATATTTGAATGACACTCACCAAAATTCTCTTCCTTTTCCTGCCACTTCACTCATAGCCTGCAACTCCTAAGGGACTTTTCAATATTTTCTGGAGAAAAATTCTTCATCTCTCACTTGTGATTTACTTTTCCTCTTTTTATCTCATCCTTTCTTTCTCAGTCTCTTATTATGTAGATTCACTTGGCCTCTCTCCTAGAAGAAAGAGTACATATACTTGAGAAGAAAGAAGAAGGAAAATGTGATCGGCAATTTCAAAATTATCTTTGGTAAACTGGGTGGGTTATTCAAGTTCATGTACATTCTCGTGCTAATAATTTCTTGCTCTTTTACACTAGGTGTTCATTAAATGTAAATTTCCTTCTTCTATCCTTTGCATTTGCCCATATTTTGCCTACTATTATTGGAGGTTCTCCCCCATAATTCCATTTTTGTATTTCTCACATGGCTCGACAGATACCAGAGCTTGGAAACAGATGGAAATTGAGGCCCATGGGTATTGCCTGAGAACACTGTGTTTGACTGATGAGAAGCATGAGAAAAAGGCGTCTCAGAGAATAATGGAACTTTTTAAGAGAAGGTGTTTCTAAGGAACCAAGGAGTAAACAGAGACAAAGTGAAAATATACTCTAAGAAAATGTCTTGAGGAGTAGGAAGCCTTCATGATCTCAGGCTCATTTCTTTGTATCATTGGCTTCTAAAGCCTATTGGATTGTTCTATATGACAAAAGGATGTATTTGTAATCAGTTTGCCAATACCACTCTCCCAACTACTGTTCAGTAACAAGGCCAATATTTGAAGCGTACACCTGGGGTTTATATATATGTTCTAGTGATTGCTCATTTTGGAGCACCTGGTAGAATTCACTTTTAGGTTATGTTGGCCTTTAATCTCAACAAAAGAAAGTTTTAAGTTCCTGCCTGGATAATTACAAGCATTAAAAAAAAAAAAAGATCTAGAGTAAACATTTGTTTGTCAAGGGGAACAGTGAGATATTTCTTATGTTACTTCTTTCATAACTTTTATAAGCTTGCAGATAAATGTTTGTATTTTTTCATTATCTTGCTCTTGGAAGTTTGTCTTTATCTCCTTCTGATATGTAGATATCACAGAAAAAAAAAACATCTTCTTAGCACGTAGGAAATAACAATAAATAACCCCAAGTAATTTATATAGGATAGTACTTATTTTATTCTCAAAAACCCATGTTAGAGTTTTTCTACTCTTGTCAATTTGCAGTTGAGGAAATAGTGGTTCACAGAGGTAAAATTCTTGCCCGAGGTCACACAGCTAAAAAGCTATAGAATTGAGAGTAGAGCTCCTTATTTTCTGGCTCTAAAGCCCATGTTCTTGCTATGTTGCAGAGCATGACTCAAAATACATGACAAAGGACATTTCTCCAAAGAAGATCGTCAGCTACGCACATAAAAAGATGCGCAATATCACTAAATTATTGGAAATTCAAATCAAGGACACAATGAAATAGCACTTCCCACCCAATAAGAGGGCTTTATACATATAAAATAACAAGTGATAGCAAGGATGCAGAGAAATTGGACCCCTGTATGTTGCTGGTGGGAATGTAAAGTACTGTGAGAAAGAGTGTGAAAATTCTTAAAAAATTAAACATAGAATTAGCATTTGATCCAGCAAATCCACTTATGAGTATATACCCCAAAGAAGGAAAAACAGGGACTCAAACAAATATTTGTATACCCGTGTCATTAGTAGCATTATTCACAATAGCCAAAAGGTAGAAGCAATTCAAATGTTTCTTGATGGATGAATGAATAAAGAAAATTGGTATATACATACTATGGAATATTATTTATCCTTAAAGTAGAAGGAAATTCTGACACATGTTACAACATGATTGAACCTTGAAGACATTGTGCTAAATGAAATAAGCCTGTCATCGAAGGATACACATTGTATGATTCCATTTCCATGAGGTACCTAGAGTAGTCAAATTCATAGAGACAGAAAGTAGAATGGTGTTTTCCAAAAGGAGGGAGAAATGGGAAGTTAGTGTTTAATGAGTGCAGTTTCAGTTTGGCAAGATGAAAAAGTTTTAGAGATGGGTGGTGGTGATGGCTGCATGGCAATGTGAATG
Source organism: Pteropus medius (assembly GCF_902729225.1). Classification (NCBI taxonomy): domain Eukaryota; kingdom Metazoa; phylum Chordata; class Mammalia; order Chiroptera; family Pteropodidae; genus Pteropus; species Pteropus medius. The sequence continues at coordinate 4,867,003 of NW_024353908.1, forward strand.
CACTAATACTATAGAAATGAAAAAAAAAACCTACAAACACACATACAGACACATGCACAGAGGAAAGCTAAGCAGTTCTATACTTTGCTGTTCAGATTGTATAGTTCTTGATGGTGGATCTTAGGCTCAAAATGCTTATTCTCCAGGCCTGTGCATTTTGAATTTGGTGCACAGGTAGTTCTGAAGTGTGTGTTTCAAGGATAGACAACATATATTTGAGAGAGGCTCATTTTACAATAGAGAAAATTTAGATTTACCAATTTTTCAGAAGCAAGAGTTGGTAGATCTGGAATTTGTTCCAATCTGACTTCAGAGTCTGCTCTCTTAAGCACTATCATGAGAAGCCTAATAATACACATTTGAAAAACTTTACTTTGGGTATCATCTCGTGCCCAAAGTAAAAGTGCAAACTTCTGGCAAGTGGGAAAGGGAATTTCGATGAGCGTTGCTGCAGATCATTAGTTCTCAACTGGGAGTGATGTTTTTCCCCTGTGGACATTTGGCAAAGTCTGGAGACATTTTTGATAGTCACAACTGGGCTGCTACTTGCGTCTCATGGGTTGTCACAAGGGGTGCTACTAATATCCTACAGTGTACAGTAAAGTTCCCCCCACTCCCTACGTCTAGCCCCAAATAAACCAAAGAATTATCCAGTTCAAAATGTCAATTAACGATTGGTTTAAAATCTCCCTGATATGTTACATTGTCATGGACTTTACTGCTCTCGACATGGTTTGGATACTTCCTTAGAGAACCTACTTTCCAGGTAGCAGTATTTGTACAAGCTAGACAAAGCTTCAGTAAAAAAGGAAAAATTTCATTCATTGATTCTAACTCGATAATTCAATTCAACAAATACTTACTGAATTTATGCTCTGTAAAGTACAAGAAATTGGTAATATTGGGGCCAACTGGAGCTTACATTCTAGAGGAAAGAAAAGACAACAAACAATGAACAAGTAAGTATATCTCAGGAGGTGAGTTAGGAAGTTAGGATTGAGGGATGGGTATTTGGATGCAATTTTATATAAGATGGTCAAGAAAGGTTGTTCTAAAAAAGTCACTGTTGAGCCCAAACCAAAAGAAAGTAAGAGAATGAGTCCTGAGACTATCTGGGAGGCAAACGTTCCAGAAAGTGGAAAAGAGTCAACGCAAGGCCATTCAAGTAGGGTTGTGCTTGGTGAGTTTGAGGAACTTCCCTACCTCTTGCGACTTGGGCTGTGTGAGCAAGAGGGAAAGTAAATGAGATAATAGAAGAGGTGGGGACATATAATGCAGGTGAGGCCTATGGGTCACTGTAAGATCATCAGCATTTGCCTTAAGTTGGGAAGCCACTAGTGTGTGCTGGGTAGAAGAAGACATGAATCCAATTTATCTTTTGAAAGAATCACTCTGGTTGTTGAATTTCACAAGCACTGTAGGAGATAATGGCTGAATCATGAAGTCCAGTTAAGGAGTCACTGCAGTTGCCGTAACAAGTAATAAAGGTGGTCATGAAGTTTGGAAGATGCGGTCAAGTTCTCAGTTTATTTTGAACTGAACTGACAGCATTTGCCAGTGGATATAATGTAGGATGTGAGAAATAAAAAGATGTTAAGGATGATTCAAAGACTTGAGGCCTGAACATCTCAATGATTTAATTAATACATTCGGTAAACACTTTTTCTGAACTTGAGTTATAGAAAGTGATGTCTAAGTGGAGGCCTGGAGGAAAAATAGAAGTTAGTCAACCAAATGAGTGGCTAGAGAGTAATCCAGCCTTGCCTGAGCAACTATGTGAGTACTGAGATATATGGAAAAGTATAACTAACAGAGCAGAGAAGACCTCTCAGCATGCCTGAAGCATAGTCAGCAAAGTTTGTCATGTATATCACCAAACCTCCACTACTACACACAGATATGTGTTAGCGTCAGTTCTACTGTCTTCTTGCCCGCTACCCAAATTAACCTGTACAACATCTCTTCAAATTCCAACACTGCCTTGGTTAACTAATATTTGTTGAGAACCTGCTTGTGCCAAGCAGTATTCTAGGTGTCAGAGAGAGTGGAATGAAAAGACAGGTCAAGATTCTATCCCCAAAGAATTTATGTTCAAATGACAAGAGCTCCTTAATTGTGAAATTCAATCCTTGATTGGTTCATCTATGCAACAAATTTTTTGAGCATCTACTATGTACCAGGCACATTGCCTGGCACTGAAGATAAAGCTATGACCCAGACAAGAACCCCAAATTGATGAGAAAGAGGCAATGAACTAGGTAAAATATAGAACATGTTGAGTAATGATAAAGGGTGGGATGAGGAAATTAACCAAGAAAGGGGCATTAGGAAGAGGTAGGTATTGTAATTTGAGATAGCTTGCATCTCAGACATGCAGGGTATCATTTACTCCTACTCTATTTTAAAAATCATAAATGTGGTTCAAATATGGATGATCTTCTGCACTTGAAGTTAAATCATTCCCCTTAAGAAAAGGTTAACAGTGAATGTTAATTTTCAGCTCTCCAGATTTCTGCCTTAAATAGGAACAGTCTTTTTATATTAAAACATCAGGACAGTAGCCTTTGAAAAAGATATGCAATCTAATTAAAATGGAGAGATTATCTGTCCTCAGAATATTTGCAAAGCCTAGAAAGGTAATTTAGTGAAATGTATACAGTTTTATCTGGCTTTAATTTTTAATGAGATAATTTATAATATGTGCCCATTTCCTTCATTTACCTGTGTTGGCCAAACTGTGAACCTGTTTATAAACAGAGAGTGTTTTAAAGCCCATGATGTGGAACAAGTTCTTGATGTAAGGACCAATTGATCAGCACAAGACAAGAATTTCATTCCTGCCTATCAAATTCTGCCTTTTAGCTTGGATAGAAATGAGTTCCCATTTTTAGATGCTATAACTGAAAAGATCTGAAATATCTAAGCTGTACTAAAAATACACTCCAGAGTAAGGTGGACAGTCACTGTCGTCTGACAGATTCTGACTCATGAGGATCAGGAATGTCTTGATAACCACAGAAGATGCTGTATATTTTTTAGTAAAAGATGATTTATTTATATCATGACGAAACACCATTTGATATGGACTATGCTACAAAAAAATTTTTAGACATTAATGAACACTCTAATTCTCTCCTCCCCTGGACACATGAGAGGATTGTGTTTTCCCATTGTCTTTGAAGGTAGGCATGGACAGATATATTGTATTGGTGAGTGAAATGATATGTCATTTACAGTGGGAAGTTCTAAAAGCTTATACATTATGCACTGTTGTTCCCTTTTTCCAAAACTGATCATCATTAAATCCTGGGGCAACATGCACCAGCCTGATTCCCAGGGTGACTAGAAGGAACTGAGACCCGGCAGATCCACACTGGTCATGTAACATGAGTGGTATAGGGGAGAGGAAGATTTCTCTTCTTTTCTTTCTTAGTTCTTCTGGCTGGCCTAATAACCAAATTGACATGAGACATATTAATAGGAGAACATAACAAAATTTAATTATGTATATACATATGGGGCTTTCTATAAGAAAATGTGTCCCTCTATTGAGGATTATATGCCATCTGGAGTTAAAGAGAAAAGGGGGTTGTACTTTGGAACTTCAAAGGAGAGGAAGTTCTGTTCACATAGAGTTGGAAAAGCAGATGTTTGGTAAACAAATGTTTGCTGGGACATCTTTAACAATGGGATACAGAGAAGACTTTACTCAAATAGTCCTTGCTAGATTCCTCCCTTTCTATCACACACTAGTTCATGTTAAATTATAGTCATCTATGATGATAGTCTTCCTTCCTGGAGAAGATCCTCTATTTAAATTCTTTTAGACAGGGGAAATGTCAAAGTTTTTTCTCGAGTCTTACATTTCTTAAAAATAAATAACCAGCTAAAAATTATATCCCAAGGAGGCATATTTGGGGTTGCAAACCCTGCTCCCTTCAGTGGCATTTAAAGTTATGTTTTGTTAAGTCACTAATTCCTGGAGGAATTTTTATTATTACAACATAAACCAGCATATTCTGCATGATACTGAGCCAAATTTGAAATACTCTGAAAATAAGAAATATAAAAGAAATGAATGAGGAGCCCAAGCCTACAGATGAATCCTTTGGCTTCAATAATTTAAAAAGAATAATATGTAAATAGAATTAAATTACTCTGTGGAGGAAGGTTTTGGGTAATGGATAAATTGGCCTGCATATGAGTCCTTGCTCTTTCACTTTTCAGGTGATAGACTTTAGGCAAGGTACTTAGCACTTCTGAGTCTCAATTTCTTCTTTTGTTAAGTGAGTGCAATTGTGATATGTTACGGCATCAAATACAGGGTCCCGGAACGTAATAGAAATTCATAATATCCTATTTGACATTCTTGTGTTGTTTTCTTTGATTTCATAGCTAAGCAGTCCAACCTGGTTATAAGATCATAAAGCCTAATAATGATCTTAAGCTTGAAAAGGCCCTTAAACTACACCATAAGATGAGAAAATGTAAAAGGGAATAAACTGAAACAAAACCCCAAGAGCCAGTTTTACCATAAATAATTATATTCCTAGTATATTGGAAGATAGGTTTATATCTTAAAAAGTAAGTAAGCAGCTAAATAATATTGTCAAAGCTGGATCCAAGTTTGAGAGCATGATGTTTATGCTAATAGTTGGTGGAAAAGAACATGACCTCCATTAAATAGGCTTTACCTAGATGGAAGCGAAAGGGCACAGAAGACTCATCTGAGAGGCTTTTTCAAATGATGCCTACTTCCACTCACCACCTCACCTCAAATCTGATTTGCCACCCAGGGATCGTGTATCAGAATTGGATAGGTTAAGATAGAATATGCTATAGTAAAACAAATCAACAACAAAACAGCAACCCTTCAATCTTAGTGGCTTACAATAACAAAGGTGTATTGTTCACTCATGTTACTTGTCCGTTATGCTTGGGCTGCAGCTCTGCTCCACAGCATTTTAACACTGGAAAGCAAGCTAAGCAATAGCTCTCTATCCATAGCATTACCTATTTCATGAGACAAAGAAAGGACAAAATGGCAAACTCCACACAGACTCTTAAGCTTCTGACCAGAAGTGCCACATCAACACCAGTCACATTTCACTGACCAGAGAAGATCTCATAGCCAAGACTGATGACAGTGCGGGGAGGGAAGGATCTTCCCTAGGGAGGGGCAGAAAGTATTTGTGAACAATAAAGCTTACCCCGAGGACGAGCCTCTCCTCATTGCACTGCAGAAGTGAGCATTGATGAGGGTGTCATCATATCCATGGCCATGCCAGAAGAGAAAATAAAGTTGAGTCCACTTTGAATTTGTGTCCTTCTTGCAGCTGTAATTCTTTACCACCTCATAAAAATGCAGTCAAGAGAATAGAGGTAGGTGTTTTTGCTGAGCCAAGATTAGAACTGAGCTCTCCTCCTCCTCTTCAGCCACCACTACTCTTCCTTCCTATACCACACTTTAGACATGGGGTGGATAGAACTCAGGGTGGTTAGGGAGCCCCACGAAAGATTTAAGACATACTAAGGAAGAGACATGCTATTGTCGTTGTCTATTTGACACAAAACCACAAGGTAATTCGTTCCAAAAAGCTTTCAGTTGAGTAGGAAAACGGTTCATGATGTATTGAATTTTTAAGGCTAAATAATCCATGTGATTCCTCAATTTTCCTTATCTTTGAATAAGTGTGCTGATATATTGAAGTTAAAGCCTCAACACCACCCCCCAGGTTATCAAATTCACTTTCTGCCTAAATTTCTATTGATGGAGGTCAAATGGTTGAGGCCAAGTCACAGTGCTTGTAGTTTTAACCGTAATGAGGAGGAAAATGAAGTTATTCAAGCTTTTAAAGATATATTAGCACAAATCAACAAAAGAAGAGTATCTTTTTAAAAATAGTATTACCAATGCCTTTATATAACTAAATGGAGAGTTATTAAACTGAAAATCATTAAGTATTGACTGATTCACTCATTAATTACATTCCTTTTTGTCATGTTTTACTTTCCAAAAGATCTGTAAGCAAAATGTGTCATTTTCCTAGCCAAAATGTCTTGATGGAAACATAGGTTAACAAAATGTTTGTTAGCACTTATCAGGGATTCTCAGTGCCAAATAACACGATTTGGTTAAAGCAACTTCATCATGTGCCCTCAACAACATTTTGGCTCTGCCTCTCTCTGCATCACGCCCCACATGAAAGTTACTTCTAGTTATTGTTAATTCAGTCAATGTGTTGAAATGCTGCCTTTGCCTCTATTAAGGTGCTTTATGCTATGAAAATTTAAATTTTCCTGTCATTTCTATGTCGAACGATCATCATCCACTTTGCAGTTCATGACTGAAAGATAACCCCTGTTAAATGTTAACACCAAGAGAATGTGATAGAATTCATTTTCTCCCAGTTTAAAAACATAGTTTACTTGAACAACTAATGTAATACAGGAGAAACTCATGTCTGGAAAAATATTGTTGCTAGCAATGGGCATGTTTACATTAGTTTTTTTTTTTCCATAACCACAATGCCATTATCATCAGTGACAAAATTAACAATTATTTCTTAATACTATCGAACATCTAGTCCATGTTCAAATTTTCCTTCTTGTTTCAAATGTCTCTTTGTACTTGGTTTGTGTGAAACAAAATCCAAATGAGGTCCATTGTATTGGTGGATTTCCCACATTCTGATTCTGGTTGATTATAATTTCATCATGTCATTATGTTTGTTTCTTTATTTCCCTTAATATGTGTAAGTAGATGATTAGACCTAGAGATTTGATTAAATTCTGGTTAAATTTTATTTTTGGAATTTTTCTGGGGTGGGACTATGTATTTCCTCTTGCATTGTATCAAGATGCACATGATTTCTGATTGTTCTGCTTTTAGTGATATCAAGTTCGTTTAGGGGTAGAGGTGACCAAGATTGCTAAAACATTTCAGTCCTTGATTTAAATGAACGTCAACTCACTGACTGGCTGATGGCTGAGCTATGGAAAAGCTTCACAGTGGCAAAAACAGTCCCCACTGACAATGCATCAAAATAGGTTCCTGACTAATATGAGTGTGAATGCACTCAGAGTCTCTGCCACATCTTCTTCAGGGTTCAATTGAGCTCCTCAAATTTGCAGATCTGCTGGATGAAGAAATCCCCACAGTGCCTGGAGACCTCGTTGTCTGCAATGTGGATCATATCCTTATCAGTGTAGAAGTCAACCTCAGAGGCTGACTGAAATTCACCATCTATGGCCGAGATGGCACTGGTCCACACCAGCATCTTCATTTTGTGTCTGAAGACAAGAAACAGGATACAAAACTCCTGCTCTTTGAAGTTCAGGAAGCCAGGCCAGCTTGGCCGTAGGTATGCTGGTGAAGAGCTTGAGAAGGTGAGTAGAGCTAACCAAGAAGGAGAAATGGAATGCAAAATCATTCCTCCTAGTCTGTGGTTCTACTTTGTGGGAAAAGTTTTGATTATCTCTCCAGGGGGAGCTGAGATTACAGTTGTTGATCAACAGCCAGTAAAACTCCCAAAATCATATAGAAATCATAGAAGTCTCTGTTTTTCTCAGAATCGTTTGAATGAATGAGCCCTGCTTTGGTGATAAAAAATTATATTCCAAAGTAGACCCAAAGGGCCTGGTAGAGGAAGGTGAGAACATTAGCACACAAACTGTCATGTATCGCAAGTGTTACAAAGTCATCGTTAGACTAGAATTAACTTCTAAAAGCATATTGAAATCTGGGGAAAGAACATGCAAAGTCAAAATGAAATAGTATGTTTTGAAAACCTCATGATTTATATGAGGCTGCTGAACACTAAAATTTTACATATTTATAAGGGAAAATTGATGCATGATGTTTTGCCCAATTTACATGAATCTCTGAGTAAAGATCTTAAAAACAACTGGGTTAAGAAAATTAAATAAATAATGCAGCAGCATGCTTTGAACAGACACTACTTCACTAGCAAAATCAAATGGCCTTCAAAAATAATACCAATGTTCCCTAAAAATCAAATTTAAATCATCTGGGGTTCTCGCCCAACTCAGTTTCATGGAGTAAAATTTGAAGAAGCACAGTTTAACCAACAAAAGAAATTGTAAAGGCATTTCATTAAAAAAGGTCTAAATATATCTTCCACACTGAAGATTTTCAACCTCAGCCCTATTGCATGGGTTCTGGGATCAGATTGCTGGTTTTAATTTCAGCCATGCTATTTCTTAGCTGTGTGGCTGTGTGTTTAATACTTTGATTTTTCAAGTCTACGTTTCCTAATTGTAAAATGAGACTCAAAGTGGTTCTTGATGAGTGGGAATAAGTGAGACGAACTATATTCTTAGCACAGTGACCGGCACAAAATGAGAACTAAATGCGAGTAGTTATTATTATTACTGCTACTGTTAAATGCATTTGTTGTGTCCAACCAACCACATTTCAGTTTTATGCTCAATATGGAGGAGAAGGAGGCTTTCTTTGGGACTTAAAATGTCTTTATTTAGGCATTTACCCTAAAGCAAACTCAGAATGCTTAGCTCCCTTGCTGGGTCTGGGCATTTGGCCATTTCTGGGGGTGAGAGAGGTCAAGGTCCACCAACCCATCTCAGTGCTGGCACATGCTAGTAGGTGTTCTATAAATACTTACTAAAAGAAAGAATTAATGTCAAGATGAATCTTACCAGGAAATAATGGAACTGTCTCTCTAAATTGTCAGATTCAGAGAGACTGCAGCACAAACTTATAATCAGAAATATCGACATCGAAATTTTTGTATACCTTTTATAAAAAAATAACACAGAGAAGAGGTTTTTTGTTTTTTTTGTTTTGTTTTGTTTTGTTTCTTTTTTTTTGTTTTTAATCATTTTGTGTCCTTATGCACAAATGTAAGTAGGTGGTTTATGTTCTTGTAGGTTGACCTGATGGTTCATTTATGAATTTTTGGTTTGACCAAGTAGAGGGTTGAATCACATAATTATAAGCAACAAACTGAGAGGGAGGGCAGAGACGTTTTAATAATTCCTGGAGGACATCACTCTTAGGTCAGGGCTAAAAACCAGATGCCAAAAAAGTATCACTTCAAATGTAAATTTGCCATAATGACCTGTAAGATACTATCTCGTATTAATCTTATCTTTGTCAAAGTTCTCCTAGTTAATTTTTCAATTTTTAATTCCTAAATTCCCATTTATGTGGGTTCTTGTTAACTCTTAATTTCAAATTGTCTTTTTTTAATTGAAATTTTTTGAGGTGATTGTAGATTTACTTGTGGTTATAAGAAATGTCAGAGATATCATGTACACTTTGCTCAATCTTTCCAATGATAACATGTTGCAAAATTCACTTTGATACAATCCACTGATCTATTCAGATTTCCTCAGTTCTACTTGTACTCGTGTGTGTGTATTGTGTATTAATTTGTATATGAGGTTCATGTATCATGTACCCTCACAGTAAACATACTGAACAGTGTACACCACTGTTCCACAAGGATCCCTCTCATTGCCCTTTCATAGCTGTAACTTTCTCCCTCCTTCTCACCCCAGGGTCTAACTCCTGGCAATCTGTCCTCTACTTCTAAAATTTTGTCGTTTCAAAAGTGTTATATAAGTGTAATCATATCATATGAAGGCTTTGATATTGACTTTTTTCACTCAGCATAATTTCCTGGAGATCCATCCATGTCACTGCATGTATCAATCATTCATCCCTTTCATTTGCTGAGTTGAATTCCATGGTTATGGATGTATAACACAGTTGGCTTTTCCATTCATCTGTTGAAAAAAATCTGAGCTAATCTCATTTTGAGGCTATTATAAATAAAGCTGCTATAAACATTTGTGTACAGGTTTTTGTTTGAACATAAATTTCATTTCTTTGGAATAATATCCAGAGTAAAATTGCTGAGTTTTATAGTGGTTGTAGGTTTAGAATATTTATAAATTAAAAAACTTTTTTCTAGAGTGGCTATATCATTTTACATTCTCCTCAAAAATACAATGTATAAGTATCTAGTTTCTCCACATACTTGTCAGTATTTGGTGTTGTCACTCTATATTGTTTTAGCCTTTCTAACATCTACTATCTGTATGCTGTGATATCTCATCATGGTTTTAATTTTCATTTCCTTAATTAGTATTCATGCCGAACATCTTTTTAATTACTAATTTGCCTCTGTGTATCTTCTTCAGTGATATATATGTTTATACCTTTTGCCCATTTTCTAATTTTATTATTCGTTCTTTTACTGTTGAGTTTTGAGAGTTATGCTAGATAACAATCTTTTGCTAGACATGTTTCTTTTTTGCTTTACACCTCTTTTTAATTTAATTAATACTAATTTTTTATTTTTCAGTTTTATTTGGCATCTAATACTATATTAGTTTCAAGTGTATAACATAGTGATTAGACATCTATCTAACTTACAATGTGATCACCCCAGTAAATCTAGTGCCCCTCTGACATCATACATAGTTATTATAATATTATTGGCTATATTCCTTATGCTATACTTTCTATGTCCACAAATACTTTGTAACTACAAGATTGTACATCTTAATCCTTTCTCCCTTCTTTACTGACCTTCCTAACCCTGCCCCCACCCCCGCAATCTGGTAACCCTCGAAATGTTCTTTGTATCTGTGAGTTTGTTTCTGTTTATTTGTTCGTTTTGTTCTTTAGACTCTCTATATATTTGCGATCATATAGTATTTGTCTTCCTCTACCTGACTTACTCTACTCAGCACTACCCTCTAGCACTACACTAGCCTCTAGGCCCATCATAAAATATTTTTTTTCATCCCCTTACTTTTAGTCTGTGTTTTTTAATCCGAAGTGAGTCTCTTATAGGCAGCATATGTAAGGGTCTTGTTTTCTTATCCATTCAGGCACTCTGTCTTTTGATTGAAACTCTTAATTCTTTTTAATTTGAAGTACTTGTTGATAGATATGTAGTTATTGCCATTCTTTATTTAGACCTTTGATACCTAGTTTTTTCTTCTTCTTAAAGAAGTCTCTCCAACATTTCTTGTAATATTGGCTTGGTGGTGATGAACTACTTTAGCTTTTTCTTGTCTGGGAAGCTCTTTATCTGTCCTTCGATTCTAAATTATAATTTTGCTGGATAAAGTAATCATGCTTGTAGGTCCTGGGTTTTCATCACTCAGAATATTTTGTGCCAAACCCTTTGGTCTATAAAGTTTCTGTTGAGAAATTAACTGACAGTCTTATGGGCATTCCCTTGTATGTAACTAATAGCTTTTCTCTTGCTGCTTTTACAATTCTCTCTTTGAATTTAACTGTTGGCATTTTAATTATGATGATGTGTCTTGGTTTGGGCCTCTTTGAGTTCATCTTGTTTGGGACTCTTTGAACTTCCTGGAGTTGTATGTCTATTTCCCTAACCAAGTTAAGGATGTTATCTGTCATTATTTCTTCAAATAGGTTTTCAATTCTTTGCTCTCTCTCTTCTCCTTCTGGTACCCCTATGATGCGAATGTTGTTACACTTGACATTGTCCCAGAGGCTTCTTAAACTATCTTTATTTTTTTGTATTCTTTTTTCTTGTTGCTGTTCTAATTGGGTGTCCTCTGTTACCCCATCCTCTGTTTCACTTATTTGATACTCTGTTGCATCCATTCTGTTGATTCTCTCTAACGTACTCCCCATCTCAGATAATGTTTTCCTCATTTCTGACTGGCTCACTATTATGTTTTCCATCTCCATTTTATTGTTTTTTTTTTTTTTTAATCCCCTTGTTGAAGTTCTCACTGAGTTCATCTGCTCTTCCCTTAAGTTCCTTGAGCATCCTTATAACTAGTGGTTTGAACTCTGCTTCTTGTATATTGCTTGTCTTCATTTTGGTGAATTCTTTTTCTGGAGCTTTGTTCTGCTCTTTCATGTGGGACATGCATCTTTGTCTCCCCATTTTGGCTGCCTCCTTGTGTCTGTTTCTATGTATTAGGTAGAACTATCAAGTCTCCCAGTCTTAGTAGAGTGGTTTTATGTAGTAGGTGTGCTGTGGGGCCCCTTGGCACAGACTTAGGAAAGGTCCAGCTGCAGGCCAAGGTTAGTAGCTGCCTGTGCACCTTCATGACCACCTGGTAAGAGTCACCAAGCAACTCAGATATGGTTGCCACCTGTTCTGGGCTTATAGTTGCCTTAAAGGGATCAAGTAAGAAACCACAGCTGGCTGGCACTGGTGTAGGGTTTGAGACTACTCAGCAAGAGGTACATGGCTTGCTGAGGCCAGATGTTGCTTTTTTGAGTTTTGTGAGCCTTCGAGAGATTTTATGAAAGTTCATAGCAGGAGCCACGACAGTTCAACCTCTCCATGTATGTCCCTGGTGCTCCTCAAGCAGCTGCCCCAGCTCTGGAGCTCAGAGCAAATGAGTCCGTCAGCAAGTAAGGCCCGGCGTGGGCCCTTTAAGAGGAAGTTCTCTGCTTCTCGCGGCCCTCCATCTCATTCAGCCCCAAGTTCCATTGCTTTTCACAGCCGGGGTTGTGGAGACTTCTCAGCACTGGAGCCCTGTGCCAGGGAGCCCAGGGTCAGGACTCCTCACTACTCAGGTGGCTCTGCAGCCAATTAACCTTCCCAATTCTCCATTGCCACATGTGGTTGTGAGATCATGTTGTTTCGTGTCTCTGCCCCTCCTACCATTTTGAGGTGAACTGACCTGTTATGTGAGGTGATCTAGTTGTAGGGTTTCTGTTCAGCCAGACCTCTGGCGACTCTATATACTGGTTGCTGTATACTTATGTTGTAATTTTGGAGTGGTTGCTAGAGGAGGCATGTATAGCCTCTATCTCTATGCCATCTTGAATCGATATGCTGGATATATGTTTTGAAAAGATTTTTCTCCTAGTCTTTAACTTGTCTTTTAATCTCTTCACCTGGATTTTCACAGAGCAAAAGGTTTTAACTTTGATGAAACATTTTTTATTAATTTTTCCTTTTATGAATGATGCTTTTGATGTCAAGTTTAGAATTCTTTGCTTAGTTCCTAGATCCTAAAGATTTTCTCCTATGTGTTTTTCTTAAAGTTTTATAGTTTTACGTTTTTTCAATTAAGTATGTGATTTATTTTGAGTTAATTTTTACATAAGGTGTGAAGTTTAGGTTCACTTTTTAATATCATTTTTGCCTGAAAATGTCCAGTTACTCCAGCAATGTTTGTTGAAAATTTCATCTTTCCTCTACTGAATTGGTTTTGCAACTTTGTCAGCAATCAGTTGGGCATATTTGTGTGGGTCTATTTGACTTTTATTCTTTTCCATTGTTCTATGTGCCTACTCCTTTATAAGTGCCATACTTCCTTGATTACTGTATCTATATAGTAAGCCTTTGCATCAGGTAAGTAACTTCTTTTACATCATACTTGTTTGTCAGGATCTTTTTAGTGATTTTAAGGTCTGTGCCTATACACATAAGCTTTAGAATAAGCTTATCTACATCTATGAAAAACCTTACTGGGATTATGATAGGAATTACATTAAACATATACATCTGTTTGGAGAGAATTGCATCATAGCTATGTTGCATCTTCTAATCCATGAACACAGTATGTCTCTCCATTTATTTAAATATTCTTTAACTTCATTGATCAGCATTTTTGCTTTTAAGCATACAAATCCTGTAAATGCTTTGTTTTGGAGATGCTGCCACAGAAGAGGTTCTTATGTGTTTTAATTAATCTGGGATCTGTTTTAACTAACCTAGTTTTTATGTAGAACAGATGAAGCCTAACAAAGGAGAAATGATCTGAGGTTAGCGTTTTATAGACAACCTAAGTCTGACTCTGGAATGACTTGTCAAAAAACTTGGTTTACTAGCTCACAGAAAATTTAGCGGTTTGGGGGTTTGGAACCTAAATTTAAGTTTTCATGATCTCAGAAGTTATAGAATACACAGAAGCCATCTTCTCAAGAACATGTATGGCCAAAATGGTGCTTGCCAGCAATCATCCCAAAATAGCTCAAGAAGACAGCTGATTCTGTATATTTCTTTCTTTTGCTTTGTTTACCCCTTTGAAGAGAATAAACAGGACTAAATTCTCAACTTTATTTTTTTCCTAAGTCCCTAATTTTGATTCAGAGCTACATCTTCGTTTAAAGATTTATGTAGATAAAACTCAACTTTGTCAATCTCAATTTTGTCTAAGAAGTAGGATCAACTTCTCATTTTCAATGTTAAATCCCATACTCTACTTTCTCCTGCAACATTCTCAAGATGACCATACTAGTTTATAAACCACATTGGGCCAGACCTTTCAGTTAACTGAATAACTGTCCCTGCATTATTTGTTCAGTAGTGCTATTGGCATGGTCTAAAACAGTTTATACTCAGCAAGTTCAGTTGCTTCATGTTATGGCATCAAATGTCAGAACAGAGGGGAATCTCAGAAAGGTTCATTGTCTGAGTGATTCCCTACCCAGTTCTGTGAGGCATATGGCGGTCACCTGGGAGAGGTTGGCTTCTTTGGTGAGCCTTTGATTCAAGGAAAATTAATCTACATGACTACATTTTCATAATCATTTGAGGGAGATCTGAAGCCTTCTCTAATACCACGGCAAGATCTAATACCACAATATATAGATGAAACTGGCACCTTTTGTCACTAATTGTTAAAGAATATGTTGTATCCAAAGAAAAAAACTCAGGTGCCTTGGGAGAAAGGGACAGATAGGAAATGCAAAGGAACAAAACAGGCCAGCATAAGAGAGTAGACAGCAGTGAGGACTGATGAGAACTTTAGGCAACAACCTTGCCTAAAGGCACTCAAGTTTAAAAACAAATTTTAAGGTGTCGAATATGACTGAAAAAAATGAAACAACAAACATTTGCCATTTAAATTTATGTGCAAGACCATTGGTATAAAACCTCTAAGTGGTGGTTGAAATCTGTAGAGGAAAAAAATACTTAAGATTTCATATATTTATCTGAAATAAATAAGATTTAATATATTTATCTGAAGGTCTGCAAAGATAACCAAATCTAAGACCAATAAACTAGTAACAAGCTACTAGTTATCCTCAAAATGGTGGTTTAATGACTTGCCTTACCTTGTATGGTACTCAAACTTCCAGTACTATATTAGAAGCTGAATTCAAAAAATTGCCTTTTAATTCAAGCAAACAGACATTTATGAAAATTACTTTTCTGAGAAACATATTTATGTGCGTTATAAACAAGAACACTTTTAACGTTAAAAAATTTGAACTTTAAAAAATATGTAAAATGTTCAAGAAATGTAAACAGGAATTTTCATCTCGTTTTCCATATGGTTATATAAGCACCTTAAATATCAACACAGATCACAGATAAGCCCATTTACATTCATAAGAATTTTCTAAATAAGAAAAAATTAATTAAAAAATTGTTTCCAAATCTAAATGTTATTTTTTGGTAGCTAAAGTAATACTTGTAATCAGAAAGATTAAAGGATAACATGTGCCACATATAAGCAAATGTCCACATAACTGAAGTTTTTTTTTTTTAAGAAGCAACTTTAATATGTTTATATTTAGCATTTCCAGCAGACATTTTCTTATAGGTTTATCTGACTTTCTATAGCTGAAGATATGGAATATAAAATTATATTTTTTCTTGTTGATTTAGGTTAATCATAAACATCCATAACTGTTCAGCATTTCCTTCAAAATTTTTCTTTCTTCCTTCTCAGTGACCAGTTGTTTATGGAAATTTATACCCTTATTGCATCTTCCACCAACTCTAATATTATCATTTGCAATAGGCAAATAATTTAGATTTTTAAAAATAATTTCTAAATAAGAGTAAATAATTATTGAATGAAATATGAAGAAATAAGTAAGTTGAGAGGAGGCAGCTGTTACAGTTATGTGGCAATTGTTTTAGGCAGTCAAAGTTCCTTTAGGTTTTTGTTTTGTTCATTTGTGGTTTTTTGTTTATTTGTATTTTTTTGCTTTGTTAGTTTTTTGATTAGGGCTTATGTTCTAGGTTGCCCAATTACTGACTTTTGGAATAACAGCTTTTAAAAAGATAATGATGTTATTTAGTTTATGATTAAAGAAATAAACTTTTGTATGTTAAGATTAAATGAAATGTCTACTTTTGTTTTTAGTCTCAAATACATTTTAAAAATGTATTTCAATTTGGTAAAAGTTTAAATTTGATAAAAGATTTAATTTAGTTTTTTGAACCAAACATAAATTTTAAGTGTTACTTTGAATAAAAACACACTTATTCTTAATATGAATCTGAAAAAGATATGTATGTGGTATTATTTTCGAAGGCTGTTATAACCAATTACCACAACCTAGGTGACAAAATGACAAAATTTATTCTCTCATAGTTCGGGAGGCTAGAAATCTGCAATCAAGATGTCATGAAGGTAGATTCCTTTTGGAGACTCAGAGAGAATCTTTCATGTCCCTCCTAGATTTTGGTGGTTGCTGGCAATCCTTGGCCTTCCTTGAGTTTATTTTTATGGTGAGAATTTTGGATTTTATTCCAAGTGCGATGGGAAAACTTTGGAGGATTTTAACTGGGGAACAATGTGAGCTGGTCACTCTAGGCCTTCCTTGACTTGTAGCGGCATCACTCCAATTTTTTCCTCCATCTTCAGATAGCCTTAGGTGCTTAGCCGTGTGTGTGTGTGTGTGTGTGTGTGTGTGTGTGTGTGTGTGTGTGTGCATGTGCATGTGCATGTATGTGTGTGTGTATCCCCCCTCCTCTTCTTACAAAGATACTAATCACTGGCTTTAGGACTTACTCTAATGCAGCATGAGTTCATCTTTAACTTGATTACATTTGTGAAGACTCTATTTCCAAATGAGGTCACAATCACAAGGTATTATAACTTGAATATATCTTTTGGGGGGGGCATTATTCCACCCACTATATTTGAGTCCATATTAGCTCTTTAATATGTACTATAGAATATATAATATATGATTACATAAAGTACAGGCTTTCTCTTGATGGACAGTTTTACAGATATAGAGGAGATAACTGTAAATTGATTTTTAAATGACACCATCTTAAAAATAAAGATTTTAACTTCATACTTGTAAAAGGCACATAAGCTTTCGTGTCAAAGAATGAAGTTTCAACACCGGGGGTCTCACTATTCTGGCCCCTCCATCTTGATTCTAAGTGAACATTTTAATTAGAACCGACACTAATAATTACTTTTATATTAATAGCATTATAAGGTAGATGGTCTTCTTTGGGTTTTAGCTCTATGCTATAAATTTCATTGTTACTTCATATCATGCCTCTTGCATCATCAATTATTAGGGACACTTTTTAGACAGAACTGAGGAACTGAGGAACTGAGGAACTGAGGCAATGAGGAACTATAGAAACATCTGATAGATGGGAGAATTTTTCCCTACTTTGCAAGGTTGAATCTCTATAATTTGGCTGTGAAAATATGCATATAAGACAACACTTAACTCTCAAGAAAGTGAGTATAGAAGGACTATAGCTAAACACAATAAAGGCTATATATGACAAACTCACAGCAAATGTCATACTCAACGGGGAAAAGTTGTAAGCTCTTTCTCTAAGATTTGGAAGAAGATGAGGGCATTCACTCTCACCACTTCTAGCCAACACAGTATTGGAAGTCCTAGCCATAGCAGTCGGATAAAAAGAAGAAATAAAAGGCATCCAAATTGGAAAGGGAGAAGTAAAACTCTCATTATTTGCAGATGACATGATACTATTTATAGAAAACCCTAAAGACTCCACCAAAAAACTACTAGAACTAATGAATGAATACGGTAAAGTTCCAGAATACAGAATCAATATTAGAAGCTGAATTCAAAAAATTGTGTTTTTTGAAAGCTGTTGTGTTTCTATACATTAGTAATGAACGATCAGAAGGAGAAATTAAAAAAGAAAAATCTCATTTACTATTGTATCAAAAAGTGTAAAATACCTAGAAATAAATTTAACCAAGGAAGCAAAAGACTTATACCCTGAAAACTATAAGACATTAAAGAAAGACATTGAAGCAGAAACAAATAGATGGCAGCCTATACCTTGCTCATGGGTTGGCAGTATTAATATTGTTAAAATGTTCTTATTAACTAAAGCAAT
Organism: Pteropus medius; assembly: GCF_902729225.1. Classification (NCBI taxonomy): domain Eukaryota; kingdom Metazoa; phylum Chordata; class Mammalia; order Chiroptera; family Pteropodidae; genus Pteropus; species Pteropus medius. The sequence continues at coordinate 4,885,086 of NW_024353908.1, forward strand.
ATGCAGATTCAATGAAATACCTACTAAAATAGGAATAACATTTTTCACAGAACTAGAACAAATCCTAAAATTTAAACGGAACCACAAAAGACCTTGACCACCAAAGAAGTTTTGAGAAAGAGCAAAGTGGAAGGTATTATGCTCCCTGATTTCAAACTATGCAACAAATCTACAATAATCAGAACAGTATGGTACAGGCATATAAACAGACACATAGATCAATGGAACAGAATAGAGAGCCTCAAAATAAATCCTGCTTATATGGTTAATTAATCTACAATGAAGTAAGTAAGAATAGAAAATGGGGTAAATACAGTCTATTCAATAAGTGGTGTTAAAAAACTGGGCAGATACATGCAGAGAAACAAAACTAGACTATTTTATTACACCAAATGCAAAAATAAACTGAAAATGGATTAAAGACATAAGACCTGAAACCATAAAACTCATAGAAGGAAAATATAGGCGGTAAACTCTTTGACATTGCTCTTAGCAATATCTTTTTTGATATGTCTTCCCAGGCAAGAGAAACAAATGAAAAAATAAATAAACAGGACTATGTCAAACTAAAAGTTTTTGCATAGTAAAGAAACCATCAACAAATGATAAAACAAACTACTGAATAGGAGAAGATTTCACAAATGATATGTCCAATAAGGGGTTAATATAAAAAATATACAGGAAACTCACGTAACAACAAAAAAACCCACCCCCAAACAATTCAATTAAAAAATGGGCAGAAGACCTGAATAGATATTTCTCTGAAGAGGACATACAGATGTGCAGATGGCCAACACACATATTAAAAGAAGCTTAATACCACTAATCATGATGAAAATGCAAATTAAAACTATGAGATATTACCTCACAACTGTCAGAATAGCTATTATCAATAAAGTAACAAATATCAAGTGTTGGCGAGGATGTGGAGAAAAGAGAACCTTCGTGCACTGTTGCTGTGGTAGCAAACTAGTGCAGCCATGATGGGAAACAGTATAGAGTTTCCTCAAAAAATTAAAAATAGAACTACTTTATAACCCAACAATTTCATTTCTGGTTATTTATCTGAAGAAATCCAAAGCACTAATTCAAAAAGCATTATGCACCCCTATGCACTGTTATTTATAATAGCCAAGATATGGAAGCAACATAAGTACCTATCAATAGATGATTATGTAAAGAGGAGGTGGTACATATATACAATGGAATAAAAAAGAATAAAATCTTTTTATTTGTGATAACATGGGTGGACCTAGAGGGTATTATACTAAGTAAGTCAGACATAGAAAGACAAATACTGTATAATTTCACTTTTATGTGAAAAATTAAAAAAAGAAAAAATCTCAAATGAATAAGTAAAACAAAACAAAACAAAACAGACCCATAGATATAGAGAACAAGCTGATGTTTTCCAAAAGGGAGAGGTGGGGGGAATGGGAATAAAATAAAATAAAATAAAATAAAATATAAAGGCAAAGCATCCATCTGTCTGAAAAAACAACACTAATACATTCTGGCATGTTTTGGAATGCCAGTGTAAAAATCTATCAAGTAGTAAAGGGATTCCTAACAGATGAGCTTCTGGCTTGTTTTTAAGTTTTTTTCTGATGTCTTGAAAAGAGGAAAGTTCATTTATGTTTATTAACATGAGGAGCTTTGATTTCTAGATATTCCCTACAGTTTAGTGATAGCTACCATCCAACTTGAACAAAGGGAAAGTTTGCATTTCTGAGGGAGTTGACTTCTCTTTATACACTTTTGAGTTGAACACAAATTGGTGACATTGAAGAAGAAGATCTCTTAGACCCTCAAATTCCCAGAAATCCTGGCTTGATTCAATTTCATTCTCTATAATGGGCTGATTTATGTCTCAAGATTGTTTTTATGAATATCGGTTTGCCTTTCTCACAAGCCCTTTTAATTTGCACCACTATCTAGTGATAATGGTGTAATGGGCCTGAATCATCTGAAAAATACAAAAGTATGCTTTGCCACAAAACACTCATAATACTTCATGGTTTGAGGGAAAGCTCTGTTGGATACTATTAATGGAACGGTAGCTGACAAAAATGTCAAAGATATAAGTTATTGTTCTATTCTACTTGAAACCTTAGAATATGTTCCCCCAGTCACCCTATTAATGGAGATATATTATCTCTCTGAGAATTTCCTGTCAAAATCTGTTAAGTAAATAAAGGATAGGTGAAATATCAGAAACAGAGCTAACAAATGGAGCTAAGGCCTCCACTTGAAAGAAGAGAGCCAGCTGTTTACGGTGCTAATTCGGAACAAAATGAAAATCTATGTTTTTCATCTTTGTGAAATATAATTTTCAAACATAGATTGAAAATTGGCTTTAGAAAAGGCTTTTTTTAAAAAAAGCGATATTTAGTGGTCTGGTTTTTGTTTGACAAATGTGACTAGGCCCTGACATAAGACAAATGCCTGGTTGAGCCTTGCATATTGCCTCTAAATTGAACTCAAACCACAAAGTAATGTTTGAATCATTTAGCTGGGTTAGTCTCAATGTGTCAAGATCAGAATAGATTAGATTTTTTTTTTATAGTCTGGGAACCATAATCATAGCTACCAACAAGCAAGTGGTACCCAGAATGTTTGGTATGGATGAGCAAAGCCATTCACCCGTGTGGTTCTGGTGGTCCCATGCGGACCTCAACCAAACTCTGTGTCACTCTAGGAATCCAATGGATAATTGTTATTTCTTCCTGTAGGCCAGTAGTTCTCAGCTGGTAGTGATTTTTTTCCTCTCAGGGGATATTGGCAGTGTCTGGAGACATTTTTGGTTGTCACAACTAGAGAAGTTGCTACTGTTATTTAGTGAGTTGAGGCCAAGGATGTTGCTAAACATCCAACAGTGCACAGGACAGCCCCCGGAAGTATCTGACCCAAAACATCAATAATGCTGAGGTTGAGAAACTCTAATGTAGAGCAGTGGTTCTCAAACCTGGAAAGCAAATGAGGAATACAGACACCTAGGCTCATTGAATTAAGTGAGGGCCTGGGCCTCTGTATTTTTAACAGATGTCCAGGTGATTCCCACCAAAGTCTGAGAATAACTGCTATGGGGTATTAATTAGTTTTGAAAGTTGAACATGGTCCATTATTCAAAACTTTTAGAGGATATGTCATTTTCAATTGCTCTAGATCTCTTGCACAGAAAAGAAATAAATCCTATGACAATAATTGATTAAACAGCATTTTTCACTCTGTGGATTGTAAAGTTACAAGAGCTTTGATAATCCATATGTGTGCAAGTGTTGCTACTAAAACCGAAAAATATATTCTCTGATACATATAAATATGTGAACATTTTACAAATTGCATAGATGATTTGATTAATAATGTACACATTCATTTAAAAGTGTTACTCATCAAATGTTTTTAAAATAGATGAATACTAATACATAGCTAAATCATGTGTGGATCCATAAAATATTTTGGTATTATTTTGCGAGGGATCCTACAACTTGAAAATTACCTGCAGACCACATTTTAGGATTTTTCCATTTTTTTTTTTTAATCAGAGTATCAGTGATACAAGTTTCTTCTGAGATGCCAAGTTTTCTACTTCTAATACCTAGTTTAAAGCAGTGTTTCTCCAAGTTTGAGTTTTCAAATAAATCAAGGGAATCTTATTATCTTACAGTTCCAATTTTGTTGCCTTGGGCTTATGATTCTGCGTTCGTAATAGGGTTCCAAGGAAAGGCAGATGCCAGTGGTCTTCAGACCACAGTTTGAATAGTGGGGATTCAGATGTGGTCATTTCTTGAAATCTGTATATCCTACACCCTGCATTTCTTAAAATACTTATACTGTTAAAATGACTAGATCTTAGTAAAACAAGAGAACGAAAACATATCCACTAAAGGGTATATCATGACTCACATTTATCTTGCATAAACCTTATACAAAGTTCTTCTTCTACAGGAACTGACTAATTTTTCTGCCACAGGGTGACTAGACAACGAGAACACTGGATGAAAGAAAGTTCAGGTGAGAACAAAATCACAGAGAGAGGACTTTGACCCTGGGAGAGCTCTAGCACAGGGATGCTGTGAATCTCCCTGGATATGAACCACATTTTATTCTCAGTCAACTCAGACTTCATAACTTCTACTATCAGCGCCATGAAGAAAATCAACAACTACACGGCAAGCGGAGGTTGCTTTAGAGTCTGTCTATCACATCCGTTGGTAAATTCTCCTACATATTTCTCCTTGACTTTCTGCAGCTATTATTTCATATTAATACTTAAACTTCAGTACACTAGCAATTGTGACACCACTCATTAGATTCAGGTTAACCATTTAAATAGGTTTAATATTTAATAGGTTTAATATTTAAAAAATATAATTGGCTGATTTCCTGAATAGTTAGTTGATTTGTTTTTGAGACATTTGTAGAAGATTATAGGAATATAGTAGATTTTCAATATGGATCTGCAGATTAGTACCAATTTAAATAAAACATTCTGGCCCAACTGGCATTTCCTCTTCTGGCCTAGGTTCTGATACTAAAATCTGGCTAATAAAATAATTTAAAGCCTATATGAAAGTAAAAGCAGTGAATTAAAATACAGATGTTAACTCTGTATCCATAGCTGTACTTGGAAATGCTGGGTTTAAGATAGGAATTATGTCTCCCCTCCAAGATCCCGACAGAATGGACCCCACATAACTAACTATGGGCAACACCGACTCACTCTAGGCAATGAGTGTAAAGCGCGAATGTGAGTTTCCAGATTCTCTCATTTTTTAAAAAGGTAGAAATATGGATTTTTATGTGAAATCTCCTTATTATTAAGCATAAAAAATAATTTAAAAAATTTAAACCTTAGTGTGGAAAAAAGTAAAACAAGACTAGAAGTTGAAATAGTTTTTCTGAGCCCCAGTTTACAACCTACACTGTGGATTGTAGGGGGTGGGCCCACCGACCGGCGTTCTAATAAGCCCTCTGTGTGACTCAGGTACGCTCATATTCAACAATCACTTATCTATAGCTTTTCTGATGTTCCTTCTTGCAGTGAACCAGAGCCTCTGCCTCAGTTTACTGTTTTGTGCTACAATTTGAGAAGCTTTGAGACACACCCTTGTCTTTTGCCTTTCTAGCTAGCTGTCAGCCTGAGTGGCAGTATCCATCTTCGCCATCTAGTCACTGGTTTGGATTCCAGTGACTGGTTTGCTTCTCATAGGCCTAAATCTTTAGTTTGGAAACCTGTCAGCCCTTTTAATATCAGGCTGAATCATGTGAAATGGACATTTTTGTAGGTCAAAAATTGTCGCTTCTGATGTGATATATCTGATAATACTGTTTATGGTATACCTGCTTTCCACTATTTGCATTTATTACCTCAGAGAATTATAAGTAGTAAATAAAATAACGCATATAAAATACAAAGCTCAGTGTCTGGCACAGAGAAAGCTCTTAGTAAATATTAGCTATTACTACTATCTTGTATAAAATGATAACCACCAGCAAGTCAGTTTTCCCCCATTTTAGGTGAAGATGTTGAGGCCCAAAGAATTAAGCTGTTGGAAATGTAGTCTTATAACTAGTAAGAAGCTAGGGCAGGACGTTAAATGATGTGTTTCTGTTCCCAAATCCTGTGCTTTATTTACCATGTGGTATGGCCCCTTAATTTGTCTTGATTGATAGTGTTACTGGGTTTACCACTTATTTTTGAACACTGCTGTTTGACCTGTCAGATTCCCTTGTCCAGTCTTTGCCCTTCTCTGCCAGCCTGGCATATAAGTAACAGGTTCTGCTTCAAGGCAGTGGGAATGTTCCAGCTCTGAAGGATACATGATCTATTCCAGAGTGCTTCTAGGGATAGGGAGGTCAAGGGGTGGGATAACCCTGGGAGGACAGAAGCTCAGATCTGATATCTTCTGGTTAGATTGACAGGAATGCTAAAGGATATTTTGTTCCTGGCCACTAGCAGAACATTTTAGTTTCCTTAGCCAATGACCAAAAATACAACAAGATTGGGATGTGTCCTGAATGTGCCAAGGGCATTAGCAGGAAAAGCCCCAGGCCAGCTGTGCTGGCCAGCAGAGGGCAGCACTGGTAACTATGCTGCTTCAGTGACGATATTACACAAAAAGAATGGAGGCGACAGAGCCACCTCTAAGGTTTGTGTCTACCCTTAATGATGGTCCTCATCACCGAGATAAGGAAGAGCTGAGTTTTTGACAAAGCTCTGCTTGCAAATCCATGTTCCCATGGGAATGTACTATGTAGAAGAGATAATATTTTCTAATTCTCTCAAAGATTGAGAATTGATTCATACTGGTTCTGAGTAAAGGTAAGTGGAAATGGGATAGAGAACAGGTTGAGATTCGAGTGATGCCGTATGAGTCAGAGAAGGAGTACTATAGGACTTTTGAAATAAGGTGGCAATGAGGGAAGATAAAACATTGTCATGAGCTCATTGAAAAACTTAGAACCTCTATTTATTTACTCATTCAGCATTTGAGAGTTTTAAAAAATGTATTAATAGACTTTAATTTTTAGAGCAGTGTTAGATTTACAAAAAATTGAGCAGAAAATGCAGAGATATCTAATATACTGTTTCCCCTCCTCATTCTCATTCATCCTCTTCCCCCTCTAGTTTCTACTATTAACCTCTTGCACTGGTATGGTACATTTGTTATAATTGATGAACAAATACTGATACATTATTATTTACTAAAGTCATAGTTTTATATTAGGGTTCATACTTTGTGTTATACATTCTATGGATTTCCACAAATGACATGAATCTACCATTATGGAGCATACAGAATTGTTTCACTGCCCTAAAAATGCCCTGGGCTCCATTTATTCACCCCTTTCTCCAGTTACCGACAGTACATTTTTTACTGTTTCCATAGTTTTGTCTTGCATTTTATGCCTCAGATTTTCTACTCAATATCAGTTTACTCAAGCAGTATTCTCTTTTCCTGTATACTATCTCTTGCCTTCTCATAAATATCCTCTAACATTTGTGCCAAATATGCCAAGCTATTCATATCTTACCCTCAGCTTGCATTCCCTACCAGAAAAACAAAATCCTGGTAGTTAAGTACATGGGGACCTCCTATCACATGATACTCTGTTTGGCTTCAATGTCCATCCTTCACTCACTATAGTTGAGCCCACATCTTCTAGAAAAGACGCTGGGATATCTGGTAAACCAGATTCCATGTTCTTTAATTTCCCATGCTTATCATTTTCTCTGACATCTTGGCCAATTGGTTTGCTGTTGGCAAACAGGAGGTCCAATAAGAAATGACGGCAAGACTTATGGATTGGAGTTCAAAGTCAGAATAATAGAACGATGTTTTCTCTTCTGTCCAAAAGGCTACATGAACTCACATGTTATAAAACTTTATGTTGGCTACTCAGTGCAGCAGGAACCCCTTCTCTATTTCATTTGCCTCAGACAACAATGTGTTCAATTTTCCATAATAGCTACTTTGAATTCTTTATTCTTTTAGTCAGTGATTTCCCATGAAAGGAAATATGGTAACTTTACAGTGGAGAAGCCTGGCAGACATTCTCTTAATCCAGTGATCAGAGTTAGCATGATCAGGAATGGGGCAAAGGACATTCCAAGCCTCCAAATAGTAGGCCACGAGAAGAATAAAGTATCACTCCAGTGATATTTTTGCTGAAGCTGAATTATCTGAATCTAATTGTGAGGGATAATTAGACATACTCAGATTGAGGGACATTCTACAAAAGTACCGGCCCATAATCTTCAAGAGAATCGAAATCATGATAGTCAAGGAAATAGCTATAGACTGAGGAAGGCAAATGAGACAAGATGGCATAATGCAACATGTGATTCTGAACTGGGTCATTTTGCCATAAAAGATATTATTGTCCCAATAGGCAAAACCTGAATGGTTCCTGAATTAAATAGATTGTGGTAATGCAACAATGTTCATTTCTTGATTTTGATATGTGTATGGTGGTTATGCAGAAGAATGTTCTTATTTGTAGGAAATATTCTCTAATGTGATGGGGCCAGTCATATCAGCTACTTAATCTTTATAATGTTCTTACAACTTTAAGTTTGAGATTGTTTAAAAATTGAAAATTTCAAGATACCTCCCTGTGGCTGCATTCCTATCCACAATGCACGTTGTTGAGATGTCAGGACCTCTACCCTCCCTTTATTCCCCATTGCTTCCCTGGCTGCTGGTCTTTTCTTCATTGTTCTAAGGAAGGGCCTCTCCACTTCTTCCTTGGGCTTCCTCCTGCAGTCAAAAGCACCCCATCTCTCCCCTGCTTGTTACCATTGTATTTGCTAGTCCAAGTCTAAGGTCAAGCTCATTTTCTTGTTCAAGAAGCCTTCCTGTCAGAGCAGACTTCTCCACTTCTCTTTTTCTGATCAGATGGATTGTTAACTTCTAGCACTCAATTTAGCATTTAGCTGTATAGAGATGTCTATTGCCTGCCAAACCAAATGTATCCACTTGGAAAGCAGTTCTCCTTTCCAATATTTCCATGAGTAACTTCTTCATAGTGTGTGCTCAATAAACACCTAATTGTTGGCTGAACACTGACTGGTCACCTGCTCATCATTAAAAAATAAAGACCAATTTATGATTCATTTCTCTGCGAATAACACAGGACTTTACTAATACCTAGGACTTCCACTCTTCCTGGGTTTGACTGAAATTTATAACACATGGCAATGAAAGCTAAAGAGCCAACTTTTTCGAGCTGAAGGAAAACTAAGCTGTAGCCTCTGTGAAACTTTCCAACAAACTACTTTAGCTCTGTGCCCATCTGAGACTTTTTGCATCTTTCAACTCACCTTTCTCATTGATTGTATCTTCTCATTAACATTTGCATGGTAAAGTGTTCAGCAAATATAGAACCCAAGAAGCACTAGACATAAAGAATTCAGCCCTCATGCTGGTTTCTTTAAGGAATATTAGACCCAACTGTTTGCTGCTTAACAGATAGACGTACACACTTATGCCTGTTTACTTGTAAAGATTCTAGTATTTTAAAGATTACTTGTCTTTAAGCTAAAAATCATCATTTGGAAAAAAATCAAGAAAATGGAGGTGGGATGGTACACAAGGGGTAGGGATGTCTCCATAGTCTAAAACACCTATATATACTTTTGGGGACACACATTGCATAATTACACATCCAATTGCATATCTGCACATGTAACTTCCCATTTTGTACCTTCAAACTATGCTTGGATATGAAGACAGAGAAAGACTCTGGCACTTTGTGTCTCTCTCTGTTTTTGTGGATATACTTGCTCAACCCAGTTTTGGAAATATGGCCTTTGGTGGCTCATTTTTGTATGATTGGTACATAATGATACTCATCAGTAGCTTATTGCTATGTAATCAAAACTACTCAAGGTTTCAATGCTGCACTAATATTAACTTCAACCATTTACTATTTTAATGAAGTGAGTGTTGATATAAACATTTGCATACTTATTTGTCAATACAAACAGATTTGATGTCAAGTAATAAGGTCATTAAAAGTAATCACATATTTACATTTTTAATCCCCATTTCCCTCCACCCTTTGCTCCAATTCCTCTACTCTTTACCAGTGAGCTAAATAAATCAACAAGATAACATCAAAACCACAGTACAGGACCATTGTGGGTTTTTTGATTATAGAATCTGTCACCATCTTTCAAGAATTTGCTGGCAGGTGCCAACTGTGCAGAAGGAGGTCACTTTCTCTACTCAGATTCCTGCAAGAGGCTCAGAGGCCACTGAGCTGAGCTGTGATTTGTTTAAGGAATTTGATGCATTCAGTAAGTCCCAGATGAATGAAAGAAAGAAAGAAAGAAAGAAAGAAAGAAAGAAAGAAAGAAAGAAAGAAAGAAAGAAAGAAATCTCAAGCCACACATATACATCCCTCACCAAACTAAAGGCTAAATCCTTCCTTCTGCTTCTCACTGTCAAGACAGTCCAGATCTAGGCAATGGAGACTTGGCTTTGGAAGATGGAGCAAACTGGGGCATGTAGATGAGAGGAAGGATGAAGCCACTCTCTGGAAGCCAAGAGGTTGAGTGTTAGAGCTGGGAGGGATCTTTGAGATCCTTTGAGTCAAACCTTTATTTTATACATAAATACAGAGAGGCTCAAAGAGGTAATATGATTTGTCTAAGGTCATTCAGCTATCCTGGACTGTTCCTTAAAAATACTCTTCAGAATGGTCTTTTCTCAAAAATAAAAGACTCAGCCATCAGTTAGAAATAGGATCAGTTGTGTGTGTGTACACACACACACACACACACACACACACACACATATATATATATATATATATATATATATATATATATATATATATATATATATATAGACTAGCATTCACTCCTGCCCCACCCCTCCATGCCCAATCACCTTTGGGTAAGAGCTATTAGGATCTATCCCTTCTGCATGGGCTACAGGCTTGGTGGAAGAGTGAATCAAGATATCCAGTCCTTCCCTTACCTATGATGGGCTTGTAACTCTGGACCAATCTTATTCTCTTATCTCTGGATTTATGTCTTGAGCCATAGCAGACTGAAGATGGAGCTGATTCATTCCAAGGTAGAGACTGGTAGAGACTTTCTAGATTCTGTTCCCCAGGACCTAAGAACTGTTCTGGCTCTATCACTTTGTGATTCTGAAAGTGGCCTTATATCTGTGGCAGATGCTGTGGGTGGATTAACCTAGAGGTTCTCAACTTGTGGTGATTCCCACCCCCACCCCCCGCCAGGGAAGTTTGGCATTTTAGTGGTTATAACTAGGGGAGGGATGCTGCTAAACAATTTTTAATGCACAGGACAGCCCCTACAGCACAGAATTACCTGGCCCAAAATGTCTACATTGGTAAGGTTGAGAAATACTGAGCTAACCTACTACCTGTTTCCAATTCCCTATTGCTTGCCTGCTTCCCTATAGATGGTGAAAAATATTAACTTTCCCAGCTTCTCTAATGGCTAAGAATTAAGAATCGAAGTGATAGAGTTTTAGCCAATGAGACTTAAGCTGAATCTACTTTTCTAATAAAAGAGACAGGAGCAGCTAATACTCTTCTTTCCCCTTCCTCCTACCTTTAAAGTAAATGAAGCTTGGTGTGCTGGCAGCCATTTTGTAACCATAAGGAAAAAGTGAAGAGAATCAGAGGTACCCCAGTCTTTACATTGTTGAGTCATTGAAACAACTCCAATGGTTATCAGATTTCTTGCTTTTGAAGAAAAATTGAATCCTCACTTGTTTAAACCACTAACAGTCAAGTATTTCTTTATTTGCAGTTGAGAGCATTCTGATGGTTTTTCCGCCCAATGTATTGTCTCTCTGCTTATGTTAGCTAGAGAACATTTTTGTATTTTTGCAAGAAAAGAATACCACCTGATCAGCACAGTAAAAGTGAGCCTTGTGGATTATGAATTGCAACTAGAACTGAGCTTTCTGTCTCTATTTATTTGTGATGCTGGCTGAAATTTTGGCTACATAAAGCAAGCTAATATGGTCATCACTTTGCCACTATTCAACAGTATTCTTGGATCTGTGCTTTGTGATAAGATTTATGATAAAAAATTATCTTCTGCCTTTTAACTAAAAGTCAGAAAAATCCTTCAAACTAGAGTCAACTAGACATGTTTCATAGCGGGCCTTTCAAATTTGGGACTAGAAAATAGAGTGGAGAAAATGTTTTTTATGCTCTATAGTAAAATGGCCATGAGGACTCAACAGCAGGCATTTTAGGAGGAAGAGAGGCCTGTATGTATTTGAATGGAGAGATACATCCACCCTCTTTCTCTCCCAGCTCTGCTCTAGGTGCTGAGAGTGAAGGAACTGCCAGAGAGCTTTCTCTGACCATGACTCAATCTGTGGTGGATCCGAATTCTGATTATTTATTTGAGCGGGGAAGTTAGAGGGGCCAAACCAGGTCTCAAGGCATTTTCTCATTAAGACACGAACTGCATCTGTTCCCTTGCCCAGCGATGGAGGCTCGGCATTCTCATAGCACAGGTCCCCTTTCCCTGCCTCACACTCCACGCCAGACCTGCCCATTAGAGCAGAGTCCACTCTACCCTTTGCCTTACTCTCAACCTGGTAACTATAGAAGCAGAGGCTTATCATCCATTGGCTTCTTTTCTCTGATGAGTCACTGGGGATATCTGGTGTCTTAACTACTTAACTCTTCAGCTTTCTCTTGATCAGAGTGACAAAATTTAGCAATTTCTTAGATAGAAACATTTTCGGTGGCAGCTATATATGCAGAGATTAAGAGTGCAGGTACTGGAATCGGCCTGAGTGGAAATAGGGCTTTATCCCATAATAATAATATTAATAAGATAACATCATCATCAACAGCTAATGCTTTTTTCCTCATCTCACCAAAAAGGATTTATTGGAGGGGGGAGGTGGGTGAGGGGGAGAATTGAAATCCTTAAACTGCACACTTGGTGACCCAAATGCACAAATGCACGTTCTGCCAGGACAAAACAGCAACAGGCAATATTAATGAAGATTGACCATATGCAACACTGGTCTAAATGTTTTTTAAATTTATTATATATATTTTTTTCAATTTTAGTTGATATACAATATTATATTCATTTCAAGTGTACAACATAGTGATTAGACATTTATATAACTTATGAAGTGATCCTTCTGATAAATCCAGTATTCACCTAACACTATACATAGTTATCACAATACTACAGACTATATTCCCCATGCTATACTCTACCCCATGACTATTTTGCAACTACCAATTTGTAGCTCTTAATCCTCTCCCCTCATCCATTCATTACCCCCACCATTCTGAACACTCAGATTTTTTTTTCATCCCTTTACTTGTCTGTGTGTGTCTTTCAATCTGAAGTGAGTCACTTGTAGGCAGAGTATATAAGGGTCTCTCTCTCTCTCTCTCTTTTTTTTTTACCTATTCAGCCACTCTGGTTTTTGACAGAAGCCTTTAATTTATATTTAAAGAAATTGTTGCTAGATATGTAGTTATTGCCATTTTATTGTTCATATTTTTAATATTTTTTTCTTTTGTCTTCTTCTCAAAGAAGCCCCTCCAATATTTTCTGTAATACTGGCTTGATGATGATGAACTTCTTTAGCTTTTTCTTATCTGGGAAGCTCATTATCTCTCCTTCAATTCTAAATGATAGCTTTGTTGAGTAGAGTAATCTTAGCTGTGGGTCTTTGCTTTTCATCACTCTGAATATTTTATGCCAATCCCTTGTAGCCTGCAAAGTTTCTTTTGAGAAATCAGCTGCCAGCCTTATGGGAGCTCCCTTGTGTGTCACTAATTGCTTTTTTCTTGCTGCTTTTAAGATTCTCTCTTTGTCTTTAACATTTGGTATTTTAATTATGATGTATCTTGGTGTGGGCCTCTTTGGGTTCATCTTGTTTGGGACTCTGCATTTTCTGGGGTTGTATGTCTATTTCCTTTGCTAGGTTAGGGCATTTTCCGTCATTATTTCTTCAAATAGGTTTTAAATTCTTTGCTCTCTCTCTTCTCCTTCTAGTACCCTTGTAATGTGAATGTTATGCCTGATGTTGTCACAGAGGTGCCTTGAACTATCTTCATTTTTGTATTCTTTTTTCTTGTTACCATTCTGATTGGGTGTCCTCTGCTAGCCCACCCTCTAAATCAGTGGTTTGTTCCTCCACTTCATCTAATCTACTGTTAATTCTTCCTAAAGTATTCTTCATTTCAGTTATTGTATTCTTCATTTCTGACTGGTTCTTTATTATGTTTTCTGTGTCATTGTTAAAGTTCTCACTGAGTTCATCTATTCTTCCCCTAAGTTCATTGAACATAGCCTCTGGTAGATTGCTTGTCTCTATTTTGTTTAATTATTTTTCTGGAGCTTTGTTCTGTTCTTCCATGTGGGACGTGATCCCCTCCCCCCATTTTAGCTGCCTACTTATGTTTGTTTCTATGTATTAGGTAGGGCTGCTATGTTTCCCAGTTTTAGTAGAGTGACTTTATATAGTAGGTGTGCTGTGGGTCCTAGTGGCACAGTCTTATCTGGTCACCTGAGCCAGGTGCTCCAGGTATGTCCCTTGTATGGGTTATGTGTGCCTGTTATAGTTGAGCCTTGGTTGCCTTTTGCTTGTCAATAGGAGTGATTGACCCTGGAGTTGATTGGTTGTGATAACTGGTCGTGACCAGTGGAGGAGCTGTTGTGTAGGGGTTGACCCTACAGAGCAGGATTTGCTTTAGCAGGGCTCTGATGCAGATCCCATCTTCCCTTTGGGTGTGTTGTCCTCAGATGTGACCCCAGTTGGTGCTCCAGCTCAGACTGAAGCTGGCCACTGGGTGTGTAGGCCAGGGCCTCCTGGGATGGTCCCTAACATAGGCCAGTTCAACTGCAGCCTGTGCCTTGTCCAGAGCTACCTGGCATGAGCCACTAAGCAATTTGCAGATGGCTGCCACTATACTGGGCTTGGAAGTGCCTCGAGAGGCCAAGCTGCAAACTGAGGCTGGCTGCCACTAGTGCCAGGCAGGGGGATGCTCAGCAAAAGGTATGGGACACACTAAAGCCATATCTGCTTGTTTAGGTTTTGTGAACTTTTGAGAGATTTTAGGAAAGTCTGTAGCATGAGGCAAGATGGGTCGTTTGTATGGAAAATCCACTGGAAGCAGTTTGGGTAGGCTTGCACGTTGAATGGCACAGTGTCTCAGCTAATCAGCAGGGCAGGATGATGAGTGTTAGCGATGTTGATGGAGACTCAGATATTGTGCCCACCTGGGTCTGTAAGCTGGGCAGCGAAGTGCTTAACAAAGGAACAATGCCCTCTGCCAGCACTTCTGTCTGGGAGAAAGCTGCCCCTTTAGCCCTCACCCTGAAGCCAGACAACTCAGTTCCTCCCAATATGTCCTTGGTACCTTTTGAACTGGTGCTGCAGAGCTGGAACTCAGAGCAAGTGAGTCTATCAGTGAGTAAGTCTACGTGTGGACCCCTTAAGAGGAAAGTCTGCAACTCCCTTGGCCTTCCATCTCACCCAGCCAAAATCTCCACTGGTTTTCACAGCCAGAAGTTGTGGAAACTTCTCCTCCTGGCACTGGAACCCTGGGCTGGGGAGCCTAGTGTGGGGGTGGGACCCCTCACTCTTCCAGCCAAGATATTTCTCCCCATTCTCAACCGTCACACTTGGGTGTGGGACCAGCCTTTTTGGCATCTCCGCCCCTCCTACCAGTCTCAAGGTGGGCTCTTTAGTGTGTCCCTAGTTGTAGCACTTCTGTTTAGCTAAACTCCAGATGACACCCAATGATGGCTATATTGTAGTTTAGTTGTAACCTATTTGAAGAAAAAATGACGTTAAACTTTCCTTGCCTGGCAAAGGAAATAGACATACAACCCCAGAAAGTTTAGAGTCTCAAACAAGATGAACTCAAAGAGGCCCACACCAAGACACACTGTAATTAAAATGCCAGAGTTTAAAGACAAAGAGAGAATCTTAAAAGCAGCAAAGAAAAAGCAATTAGTGTCTTACAAGGGAGCTCCCATAAGACTGGCAGCTGATTTCTCAAAAGAAACTTTGTAGGCTACAAGAGATTGGCACAAAATATTCAAAGTAATGAAAAGCAAGGACTCACAACCAAGATTACTCTACCCAGTGAGGCCATCATTTAAAACTGAAGGAGGGATAATGAGCTTCCCAGAAAAGAAAAAGTTTAAAAAGTTGATCACCATCAGACTAGTATTACAAGAAATGTTAAAGGGACTTTTTTTTAAGAAGGAGGAGGGTGGGGTGGGGAGAAATAAATGTGGGTAAAAAAAATGGCAATAACTACATACTTAGTAATAATCACTTTAAATATAGATGGATTAAATGCTGTAATCAAAGGACATAGGGTAACCTAATGGATAAGAAAACAAGACCCCTACGTATGCTGTCTATAAGAGATCCACTTTGGATTGAAAGATCCAAGCAAACTGAAAGTAAAGAAATGAAAAAGGAAATTTCATGCAAGTGGAAATGGAAAAAAAAAAAAAAGCTGGGGTGGCAATACTTACATCAGATAAAATAGATTTTAAAACAAAGGCAGTATTAAGAGACAAAGAAGGACATTTCGTAATGGTAAAAGGATCAATACAACAAAAGGATATAACCTTTGTAAACATTTATTCACCCAAAATAGGAGAACCTAAATATATAAAACAAATATTGATGGACATAAAGATAGAGATCGACAGTAATACAATCATAGAAGGGGACTTTAACACCCTATTGACATCAATGGATAGATCTTCCAGACAGAAAGTCAACAAGGAAACAGCAGTCTTAAATGACCCATTAGGCAAGATAAATTTAACTGATATTTTTAGAGCATTTAACTCTGAACAGAAGAATATACGTTCTTTTCAAGTGCACACGGAACATTTCCCAAGACAGACACTTTAGGCCACAAAAGAAGTCTTAATAAATTTAAGAAGATTGAAATCATATTGAGTGTCTTATCTGACTATAATGGTATAAAACTAGAAATCATTTACAGAAAATAATTAAAGGTCACACAAACAAGTGGAGGATAAATAACATGGTACTAAACAATGAATGGGTTAACAATGAGATCAAGGAAGAAATTAAAAGATACCTTGAGACAAATGAAAATGAAAACATAATGACTCAAAAATCTATGGTACACAGCAAAAGCAGTCCTAAGAGGGAAATTCATAGCAATACAAGCTTCTCTCAAGAAACAAGAAAAATCTCAAATAAACAATCTAACCTTACATTTATAAAGGAACTAGATGAAGAAGAAGAAGAAGAAATAGAAGAAGAAGAAGAAGAAGAAGAAGAAGAAGAAGAAGAAGAAGAAGAAGAAGAAGAAGAAGAACAACAACAACAACAACAACAACAGCAGCCCAATACCAACAACAACAACAACAACAACAACAACAACAGCCCAATGTGGGTAAAAGGAAGAAATAAAAATCAGAGTGGAAAGAAATGAAATAGAGACTAAAAAAACAATAGAAAAGATCACTGAACCAAGGGCTGGTTATTTGAAAAGATAAACAAAATTGATAAACCTTCAATTGAACCATCAAGAGAAAATGAAAGAGGATCCAATTAAATAAAATCAAAGTGAAAGAGAAGTGACAACTGACACCACAGAAATACAAAAAATTGTAAGAAAATGCTATGAGCAGTTATATGCCAACAAATAGAACAATCTGGAAAAATAGATAAATTCTTAGATTCATATAATCTTCCAAGACTGAATCAGGAAGAAATAGAAAATCTGAATAGATTGATTACAAAAAAACTAAATCAAGTCACTAATCAAAATCTCTCAACAAACAAAAGTCCTGAACCGATGGCTTCATAGGTGAATTTTATCAAACCTTCAAAGAAGAATTAACACCTATCTTTCTCAAACTATTCCAAAAAATTCAAGAGGAGGGAAGACTCCCAAGCTCATTTTACTAGGCACCATTATTCTGATTCTAAAACTAGACTAAGACATTATAAAAAAAAAAAAATTATAGGCCAATATCCCTGCTGAAATAGATGCAAAAATCCTTAATAAAATATTAGCAAACCAAATTCAGCAATACATGAAAAAGATCATACACCATGATCAAGTGAGATTTATTCCTGGGATGCAAGTTTGGTTCACTATCCTCAAATCATTTAATGTGATAATCAGATAAACAAAATGAAGGATGAAAATCATATCATCACATCAATAGATAGAGAAAAAGCATTTGACTAAATCCAGCATTTATTTATTATAAAAACTCTCAGCAAAGTGTGAATAGAGGGATCATACCTCAGCATAAAGAAGGTCATATATGACAAAACCAAAGCTAACATCATACTTGATGGGGAAAGCTAAAAGCATTTTCCTTAAGATCGAGAATAAGACAAGGATGCCCACCTTCACCACCTTTATTCAATATAGGATTGGAATTTCCAGCCACAACAATCAGACAAGAAATGAAAGCCTTCAAATTGGAAAGGAAAATGTAAAACTGTCAATATTTGCAGATGACGTGATACTGTAGAGCATGGGTGTCCAACCCCCAGGTTGCCAATTGGCACTGAATAGTGACCTGTTAGGAACTGGCAGGAAGTGAGCGGCAGAAGGGCAAGTGAAGCTTCATCTGTATTTGCAGCCGCTCCCCAGCGCTAGCATCACAATCTCAGGGCCACCTCACACATCAGGCATTAGATTCTCATAGGAGCACTGGTCCCTGGTTGGGGACCACTGCTATAAAGAGAAAATCCTAAAGAGTTCACTAAAAATAATAGAAACTGGTAAATGAATTTAGTAAAGTAGTAGGATACAAAATTAGTATTCAGAATTCGGTTGCATTTTTTATTCATCTATAACAGATAATCAGAAAGAGAACTTAAGAAAACAATCTCATTTACAATTGCATCAAAAAAAAACAAACAAAAAACCAACAACAACGACAACAACAACCAAGAACAAAAACAAAAAACTAGGAATAAAGTTAACCAAGGAGGTAAAAGACTTGTACTCAAAAATGTATAATACATCGATGAAAGAAATTGAAGAAGATACAAATAAATGGAAGCATATAACGTGCTCATGATTAGAAGAATTAACTTCATTAAAATGTGCTTATTACCCAAAGCAATCTATTGATTCAATGCAATCCCTATCAAAATACTAATGTTAATTTTCAAAGAACTAGAACAAATAATCCTAAAATTTATATGGAAGCACAAAAGACCCTGAATAGCTGTAGCAATCTTGGGAAAGAAGAACAAAGTTGAAGGTATCATGCTACCTGATATCAAACTGTACTATGAGGTTATTGTAATCAAAACAGCATAGTACTGGCATAAAAACAGACACAGACACATAGATCAATGGAACGGAATAGAGAGCCCAGAAATAAATCCACACCTATATGGTCAATTAATCTATGACAAATGAATTAAGAATAAACAATGATGTAAAGACAGTCTATTCACTAATTGGTGCGGGGAAAACTGGATATATACATGCAGAAAAATGAAACTAAACTTCTTACACTATATACAAGAATAAACTCAAAATGGATTAAAGACTTAAATATAAGCCTGAGACCAGAAAACTCCTAGAAGAAAAAAGAATAAAAAAATATGCAGTGAATGTTCTAACATTGCTCTTAGTAATATTTCTTTCTGATATATCTCTTTGGGCAATGGAAATGAAAGAAAAAAATAAGCAAAAAGAACTACATCAAACTAAAATGTTTTTTGCTCAGCTAAGGAAATCAGCAGCAAAACAAAAAGGCAACCTACTGAAAGGGAGAAGATATTTGCCAATGATAGATTTGATAAGGAAGGGGTTAATATCCAAAATTTATAAAGAATTTATACAACTTAACACCAAAGTCCCCCTTCCCCCAATTCATTTAAAAAATAGGCAGAAGACCTGAAATAGGTATTTCTCTAAACAGGACATACAGATGGCCAGCAGACATATGAAAAGATGTTCAGTGTCACTAATCATTAGAGAAATGCAAATTAAAACTGCAATGAGATAGACCTTCACACTTGTCAGAATGGTTATCATCAATAAATCAACAAACGTGTTGGTGAGGATGTGGAGAAAAGGAAACTCTTGTGCACTGTTAGTAGGATTGCAAATCGGTGCAACTGCTATGCCAAACGGTATGAAAATTCCTCAAAAATTTAAAAATAGAACTACCTTATGACCCTGAAATCTTTCTGAGTATTTTCCCAAAGAAATTCAAGCACTAATTCAAAAAGATATATGTACCCCTATGTTCACTTCAGCATTATTTACAATAGTCAAGATATGGAAGCAACCTAGGTGTCCATCAGCAGGTGATCGGATAAAGAAATGGTACATATATACAATGGAATATTACTCAGCTATAAAAAGAATGAAATCTTATCGTTTTTTGACAACATGGGTAGACCTAGAGGGTATTATGCTAAGTGAAATAAATCAGGCAGAGAAAGACAAATATTATATGATTTTACTTATATATGGAATCTAAAGAACAGAATAAATGAACCAACAAAACAGAAACAAGCTCATAGATGTACAGAACAAACTGGTGATTGCTGGATGGGAGTGGGTGGGGGGCTGAGTGAAAATTTTGAAGGGATTAAGAAGTACAAATTGGCAATTACAAAAGTCATGAGAATTATATTGTCTGTTGTAAAGTATAGCATAGGGAATATAGTCAATAATATTATAATAATTATTTATGGTGCCAGGTGGGTACTAGTCTTATCCCGTGATAAGACTAGTACCCACCTGGCACCATACATAATTGTTCACTTTGTAAATTATATAAATGTCTAAATACTATGCTGTACACTTGAAACTAATATGAAATCATACTGAATGTCAACTATAATTGAAAAACGAGAAAAAATAATCAGAGAAACAGAAAAAAAAGAAACCCAAAAAGAAAGCTACCTGCAATTCATATTTAAAAGACAAAATATAAAGCAAACTATTCAGTTTGACTTATTTTGACTTTTCAAGAAGAGATCATCATAAGCTGACCTTAGAGACATCTCTTCACACATTAACCACCAACTAGGGATGCAAAACCAAGACATGAATACTGGAGTCTTCTAGAAACCTATAAAGCTTGTCTTTGAGGCTGGATTTTATGGCACTGACCCGACTGTTGGACAGTTCAGGATTCAGTATTCTCTTGCTTGCTAGAGCAAGCTTATAATTAATAATTTGGAAACTACTTGGCTAAAGCATTCATTTCAAGAATCTGCTGTAGTAAAGTTGTAGGGAAATTGGGCTATTGAGCTGGAATGAGGTGATATAAATGATGATGATGATGATAGATTATAATAGAAGATGTGGATACTGGCTTATTACTGAATGCCAAGCACCATGCCTTGCACCTTAACAACTCATACATCGTGTGAGAAAGACGTTTCCTCACTGTATTCAGGAAGAGTAAATGACCTACCCAATGACCCAGATAGGAATCGGCAGAGCTGGTATTTGAACCTAAGTCATCTCCAAGTCTAATTCTTATAACCACTGTGCTACAGTGGATGCCACAAAGCAGGCAGATCATCTGTGCAACCCCACTGCACAGAGTAGAAATGCCCCCACTGGTCCAAAATGGATGAGACTTTGTGGCCTTCTGAAATGTCAGCTCTGACTGAGTGAGATGGGGATCCCAAGTCTGACTTCCTATGGGCAGGAGCCAAGCCTACCTAGGGGTTCTTCAAGGAAATAAAGAAACAAATCTGGGGTGATTCTCATCTGATACTGGAGCATCGACTTGGAAAAACTCTGCCGTATTTTCCTACAATTTTGTCTGATATACTGTATAGAAAGCCCCCTGGTTCATCCTTGTACAGCTGATCTCCTAATATCTGTCTATGTGATACCTGGTATGAAATGTATCCCAGTAACCTCATGCAATGTGGTGATATTTATCTGAATTCAAAAGAACAGTGGTCTAATATGGGACAGGTTACAGCTGTTTGACGTCTTTAGTATATGCTTTGCAGGATCTGTGTGCATTCATAAACAAGCTGTCACTGAGGTTCCAGCCCACCTTACCGGTTGTGGACGCATTCAGAACTGAACCTGTAAATGTCTCACTTCATTAGCCATACCTTTCTAGCCCTGTTTATTATTCCTTGAGATAAATGAAAGTCTTCTATTCTTGCCTTACAAAGCATTTACAGAAAAACCTAGCTTTTAAAAAAATAGTCCATCTTTAGGCTAAAATATTGGATTAGAATTCATAAAGAAATTTAAAATCAAGTCCAAGTTACTAAATATGCCTTAGACTGTTAAGCGGACAATTTTTTAATGAAGGGCTCTAAATAAAGGACTTTCAAATAGGAAAAGGTGTACTTTTAGCCAGCAGTGACAAGAAGAATCTGTAGAAGCGGCCTGCTTGTCATCAGACAAGACAGTAGAGTTTTGGAAAATATTAGAGAATTCATCAAGGTCTAAGGGCTAACCCACAGATCTCTTTGTCTTTTTCCCTCTCTCTCCTGCTTTCTGGGAAGCAGCCCTATTTATCAAGTAGGGTAACCATATGTGGTTGTACAGTCTGTGCACTGCACAATCTCACTATGTCAACGAAGCTGATGAATAAAGCCCCAAAACCAAATTCTTAGTTTACCATGAGACATTATTCACACGAGACCCACACTGTAAGGGGCCAGTGGGTTCTTAATCATTTTGGAGTCATGGCAACTTTCTCGACCTCGAAAACAGCTCTGGATCCTCTCTCCAGAAAAATGAATAAACTGAATCGTTTGAATACTATTTAAAGAAGTTCATGGGTCCTCAAACCCGTGGACTCCAGTACTGGAGGTAAGAAGGTCAGTTTCTGGTAGAACGATTTGAGAAGTCAAATCAGAATTAGAAACTTGCTTGGAGAGCAAATATTAAAATATTTAATAGTATTAGACTAAGAAAACACAGTGTATCTAACTCCATGCTGGGAATAGCTTTACTTTGGCACAAGAAGAATCTCAGCCCTTGGGAGGCTCCCTTTTCTCCAGGGGCAAAGCTAGGATGAACAGTGTCAATGCTGGATATCCAAAGTCTCATTTTTATTTCGACTTGGATTTCAGGTCAACACTCATCTAAACCCTTGGCTTCTGATTGACACATTCTTCCTTTAAATACATTGATCACTGGCTGAGTGCTGTTTTGAGTCTTTAAGAAATCTGCCATATCTCTGCCCTGATCTACTCTGTGTTTATCTTACCTTCTAACTTCAGGCAGTGCTGTCTTATTTTTGCTTCCAGATTCTCCAAGGGACCCCCTCACTCTAGTTTTACATTAGGTACTATGCTAGATCCCAGACAAAATAACAAAAATAGCAGCAACTAACACTTATTTTATTCATTCTATTCATTAAGTCCTCTGGCTATGACTGACATAGACTCATTTTAATCGCATAAACAAACTTTGCCATATTACCAAGTGCTATCATCAGCCCCATTTCACAGGTGAGGAAAGTGAGGCCTAGAGCAGTTGCACAAAGTCACAGCTTTGGAAGTCAAACCTGATACCTGCATCTAACCTCTTTATCAGGGGTTGGCAAACTTTTTCTGTAAAGGACCAGTCTCTGTTGCAATTACCCTGCTCTGCCATTGTAGTGGGAAAGCAGCATAGATAGTATTAAAACTGGGCATGGCTTTGTCCTGTAGGCCTTAGTTTGTCATCCTCTGCTCTATATAGAGCTTCATGCCTCAGGCTGTAGTCATCTTAGAGCTCAAAATAGACACAACTTGTACATATACAGTTTGGTAGTATTTTAAAGCAAATTTGAGTTTTTATTGTTAAAAAAATACATGATAATAAAATACTGATAAAGTCATACTTGGAAAGTAATGGGAATCTCATTGTTATGGAAAATTTTGTCTTAATTATGTATTTCAAATTATGCAAGGCTTCAGGAACTTCCATATTCTTTGTTTTCTGGAGATACGGATTTTATCTGACATAGAACAAACAGCTAAAATATAAGGTTAGGAACACTGAGAATTCTCCAACTTCCTGGAATGCCTTACTAACTAACACAGGGAGGAAATCTCCCTATTAACTATTCCTATAGCATGCTAAGTCTAGGGAAATATTTTCATTTTTAATAAATATCATTCATGAAATGTTCAAGCCAGTGTTTCCAAGGTACACTTTCTGTACTTTTAGGTGTTTCCCCGTTCGCTCTTCAGAAGCTATTATTCTACATTTACCTGGAGAAACTTGTCTTACAGATCAATAAAGAACATTGTGACAAATGAAAGATGTAGTCTGCAGCCCTTCTCTCAGTGCCTTTACTGCCTGTGTTAGCAGAAGGTGACAAAGGCAGAAGAAGAAGGGCAAAAGAACCAGAAGATAAAGGCTGAGGTGCATAGGATTGAGCATAGAGACATGGGGCCATCCTTGCTTCTCCTTAAGGAAAGGCCAGCAGTGGAGGGGGTAACCTTGGAACTACAGCAGGTGTGCTGCCCCAAATCATTAAGAACCTACATAGGCGAGGAAAAAAACATGAGCAGGACAAGCTCTGAAATTCCCCAGGAAACTTCTTCCCCAGTATTTGTGCAATTTTTTTCTAAGTTTTGAAAAATGTATTTAAGTTAAATTATATTAATGAATCCCTTTCTTATTCCAGTGTTTAAATATGGCTCTAGTTTACAGAGTGGTTACACCTTTGTGTTCCTGAAACTGTCACAGAAACTCTAATAAAACTTCAACAACAAAATGACAACAACAATGATGATAGCAACAGCCAACCTTTGTGTAGCATTTCCTATGCACTAAGCACCACTCTTAAAACCACACCTAGGTACTATTATTTTCTCTGTTTTATAGAGGCAGGAACTGAGATTAGATTTCCTACAGTTCACAGTTAGGAAGCCTATATAGAATTAAAGTATACAGAGTTTGTCAGTGTTTCTCTAACTACACTGTGGTACCCATATGTGCATGTGACAGATTTTTTTGAGCTAAAAGCCAGTGGTAAAAAGCCAAAAGTGATGTGTTGGTAGTTGCCTAGTATATTTTAACTTTTTTTTTTTCTTTTTGTATTTTGGGTTCTATTTAATATTGTGGCTGGGTTTGCTTTAATATGAAAACAAGTTTCCAACTGAGAATACAAGATGGTGTGCCATGTTCCTACCATCCTTCAAGCATTCTCAGAGTGTATCTTTATGTTTTTGAGAAACATGGGTCAAATCATCACTTCCCAGAAAGGTAATAAGTAGTCAGATCTAAAGGCCAAGAAGGTCTGAAGCAATATTCAGATTATTCAGCCATACAAACTTAAGTGCTTCAATTACTTATTCATCATTGATTTTGTAACTGAAGGAAAAAGTATTTTTCAGGAATGGAACATTTTCAAGTCTAGCCCCTTCAAAAAGGGCACCTCACCTGAATGCCCTGATGTCACAGACCCATTCTTTTACTCATTGATTGAAATTTATGGCACTCTAACACTGGTAAGAGGCACTGGTGCTATAATGGTGAAGAAGTCAGTCAGTCTGACATCTAAGGAATTTGAGGACTAATGGGTGTTTGGATGTCAACAGACATCAGAATAAAAAGTAAGGCCAGATGGTTCTGGAAAATGAACCCAGTCTTGACTCTGATATTCCCCCTTCTCCTAGATATTAACTTTCCCCGGCCTCTGACAGATCAGTCTTGAAAGGCAGACAGTGTCTACCCATCTTCGCTAAGTGTCTCATTAAAAGGTAAAAAAGAATTGGTTCTAAGAAATCCCCTTTGTATGCAGCCTATGTTCTTCATTTTGTTTTGAAAAACAAATGCTTCCTAATGGCCAAAATATTTAAGTTTGAAAACCAGATAATGAGAATACACAATAATCGCTTCCCTCAACTTTTTTTATTCTAGTAATAATTTCCTTGTCACTTGAATGTGACTCCCAATTGTCACAATGACTCCAAGACAATGATTCAGTGCTGCCTGATGGCGCAAAGTGAAGTTGTGAAGCTGATGCCAAAACCATGTCAACTTAACTCAGGAAATGACAAAAGCTCTGAGTAATCTCACTCATTTGGAAAGAAGGCCAGGACACTAACGTGGTGCACAGGTTGGTTCTAGCAAATCATCAGTGTGGTGACTGGTTGTTCCTCCCATGTCTTTACCTGGGAGGTCTGTTTGATGCAAATGCTCTCTGAGACTTCCAAATCCAGGACTATAAAGGGCAAGTAAGCCTGAAATGGTCTGTGAGAGAATCCCACATCCCTTGGAAAAAAATGTCATCCAAGTGTTTTTAATAAGATAAAATAATTCAGATGGTTTAAGCTACTGAAGGATACGTCAAAAGGCTACTTATCCCTTTGTTTTTTCATTGGTAATAAATCCATGGCCTAGAGGCTGTCATTCAACACTACTAAGGCCATAGTGTTCTTTCAACAAGCCTGGATATGACCTCTGAGTCCTTCTCAATACAGTACCAGCTCCAAAGAGTTCAAAATGGCAAGAGAAGGAAACTGCTTTGCCTAAATATAGTCCAAATTCCAGCCCTCTCAGATCTTTTTTAAATAGCATTTATAGTTTAATTAAGAAAATATTTGTTAAGCTTCTGCTCTGGGTCTCAATAATGCAGAGAGCAAGAGCAGATTGATTTATTCTCTGTGGAACTGACAGTCTATGAGAGAGCTGAACTAAAGGATGCCAGATTTTACACTAAAGGATGCTAGATTTTATAATGTGTAAAGAAGTAATATTTGAAATGAGATTTGAAAGTGGAAGAAATATTAGTGAGGCCAAGGACTGGATGGAAGGGCTAGAGTTGCGGTATTGGAGAAGTGAATCCAATCAGTGCAAAGGTAGAGGAATCCACAGAATTCACAGAAACAAGTCTGGCTAGAATACCTGCAGCAGGAATTACACAGAGGAAGAGGCTGTAAAGTCAGGAAAAGAGAGGAAGCAGTATCCTCACTCCCGCCTCCCATTCTCACCCTCTGCTGAGATCCTACTCATCCTTCAAGGCCCAGCTAAAATGCCCCTTCCTCTCTTTCTTTTGAGCTGCTGCATCAGAGTAACACTGCTATAACACCATAGACTTTATCAGATTCAAATAGACTTCATTTCTAAAGTCATTAACTAGGGAGAAAATTATATATAGTTTTAAAAAGTTGCCTATAAATTCGAATTTAAATAATCAGATCTGGTCCCTTACAACCCCCAAAGTCAAACATTAACTTCTTTTGTTTCTCTCGTTTTTGGCTTTTCTTTCCTTCAGGCACTGGAAAGCAAAGTTTAGTTGAAACAAGAAAGGCTCAAAGATGCTATTTTCACCCCTTCTTTTCTTCTTTCTTGCCAAACCTCTGAATCCCACTGCTTTTGGTTTGCTGAGAAAGGTAGGCTACCTGAGGGCACAGAGCTCCTATAGGGAAAGTAAAGATTTTTAGAGGGTATCTGGAGGAAGGATGTTGGAGTACAGAAGAGCTCATAATGGGTAAATAAGATTAACTTCTTTTTAAATGGTTCAACAGATCATCCTTTTTTTTTTTTACCTCATTAAGAAAGCGTATATAAAAATTTTATTCATAAGCAATGTTTTAGGCATTGGATTTATGTATTGTGTGCATGAACACAAATCAATGAAATGTTTTCCTTCTGAATTTTAGCAAAAATAGTGACCCTATGCAGTTACACAAATTTCTACCAGTTTGAACAATACCTCTTTTAGGAAAATTTAACCAGACCCTTGAGGGTAAATTACATCTTTTTTCTATAGGATATGTTCCTATATCTTCCAGGATTCCTTTTTTGTAATCTTATCACATTGGTAATTACTTGTTTATGTCTGAATCAATGAGACGATGAAATTAGGATTTTGGGGCCTGTCGTGTTTACTAATGAATTCTTATTCATCATTCACTCACTAAATTCTTTACTCTTTCCAAAAATATTTCATGAGCACTTATGTATTAATTTCCTATTATTGCTGTAAGAAATTACCACAAACTTAGTACTTAAAACAATACAACTTTATAAATTGACAGTTTTGGATATTAGAAGTTCAAAACCAGTCTCACTGGTGTGGACCCTGAAAAGAAAGATTTATTTGATGTGAAAATTTAAGGAACTTATCTACTGAGATGGACTCCTCAGGGTCAACTGAGGGCCCAAATATTATAAACAATAAGCAGCCATTTGCTGACAGAGCTCCTCATGTACTCTGTACCCCAGGGAGAACCTCAGAATGAACTCTTAGCTCCCTGTGTTATGCCCTGCTTGTTGCAGCCCTCTGAGTCAACCACTGCAGAGAAACCCAGTTTTGTCTTTCTACCAATGGGCCAAGACTTCCTCTGTCCAATCAGACCTCTATAATGTCAATATCTCATTTACATAAAACAGACCTAATTGAGAACCTGGGTGGGAACTTTCACTCTCAAAGATGGCCCCCCTTTGTCTTGATGTAACAAAATTTCGGTTGCTAACTGAATCTGTGTCTCCCTTTTGCTCAAATAAATGCTTTTTATTTTGTATTACTGTCTAAAATTAATTTTGGTTTATACTGGGCTTAAATAAAGGTAATGGTAAGGCTGCTTTCCAGAGAAGATTTGTTTCCTTGTCTTTCCCAGCTTCTAGAGGCTCCTTACATTCCTTGGCTCATGTGTTGGTTTCATTCCCTCCCCCTGAAGAGTTCTCTCCTTATGGCAGAAAAGACAGTTGCTTGCAGTCCCTAATTTGCATGCTTTCAACTCTGTGAGCCATAAAGCAAGGCCAGTTCTCCAATTCCATATTGAACAATCGAAGATGCGAAATTCACTTTGAGTCATATGCTCATTCCTGGACCAACCATCCTGGTCAGAAATATGGGCTGTGATGATTGGCTGGGCTTGAGTCATATACCCCTTCTTGCTGGAGAAATACAGCCCTGGCAGCCCTTTCAAGTTCCTGATTGTAGTGCTAGTGAGTAGTTTCCCAAAGGAAGAGTAGGGAGGTGTTGGTTAGACAAAAACTACCATGTCTCCATGATGTGTTCACTCACTCTTACCTGGATTTCTGCCAACCAGTCTCTTAGCCTATTTTCTCACTTCTTGATGGGTAGGTCATTCTTTACCTAACAGTCAATGTGATTTTCCTAAAGCATACATGAAATCATGTTACTTCTCCCCTACTTAAACTCATAATAGGCTGAATAATGCCCTCCCAAAGTTGTCCACTTACTAATCCCTAAACCTGTGAATATGTTACTTTACATGGCAAAAGAGTTTGTAAATATAATTACGTGAAGGATCTTGAGATAGGGAGATTATCCTGGAATATCTGAGTGGGTCCAATGCAACCACAGGGGGCCTTAAAAGAGGGAGGCAGTGAGAACTGACAAGATGACGTAGAGGGTAGAGACTCTGTACATCCACTCTTGTGACCACACCAGAGTTTTGATGAAACCACGGAGCAAACAGCAAGCAGAGTTGCCTGCATCTGGATAACAGAGGCCTACAACTAGGGAGACAAATAGAAAATCACCCTGGAGTGGTAGGAAGGGGCAGAGACACAAGGCTGCTGGGTCCCTCGTGGGCTAAGCAAGAC
Source organism: Pteropus medius (assembly GCF_902729225.1). Taxonomy (NCBI): domain Eukaryota; kingdom Metazoa; phylum Chordata; class Mammalia; order Chiroptera; family Pteropodidae; genus Pteropus; species Pteropus medius. The sequence goes on from NW_024353908.1 coordinate 4,914,117, forward strand.
AGAGGCTACGACAGCTGAAGATGGCAGGTGTAGATGGTCCTCTTAAAGTGACGACAACTGCGACTGGACTTTCATGGTGACAGACTCACTTGTGTGATCTCCAGCATTGGGGCAGCTCTGTTGTGAGGGTGGGTATCAGGGACATATAGGGGTACACTGAGTTGTTGGGTTTCAGAGCAAGGGCTGGAGGGGAGGATTTCTCCCGGGCAGAAGTGCCTGGCAATATCCATTGTTCCTCTGTTGAGCCCTCCCCACTCCCAGCATACAGACACAGGTGCCGCCATAGCTGAGACATCATCAAACCGGATAACAGAGATCGCTTCACCTAGAGGATTCCCTGAAACTATGCCCTTCTCAAATTATGGCCCTACCCAAGCCACATCCAGTGCTGTCCTCGGCATGCCCTGTACCCCTTGCTGAGCAGGTCCAAGCCCCATACTGGTGGCAGCTGCCTCAGTTTCTGGCATGGCCTTTTGAGGCAACTATAAGCACAGCACAGGTGGCAGCTATCAGTAGATTGCTTGCTGACTCTTACCACATGGCTCTGGAGGGGCACAGGCTGGGGCTAAACTTATCTGCATCTGGACCCCTATCAGGACTGTGCCACGGGGCCCCACAGGACACCTACTACTCAAAGCCAGGCAAATAATACCAGGAGACTTAGGAGCTTTAACGTAGAAACAGACACAGAAAGGCAGCCAAAATGGAGAGACAAGGAAGCATGTATCACATAAAAAACAGAACAAAGCTCCAGAAAAAAATCTAAACAAAGTGCAGCCAAGCAATCTATCAGATGCAGAATTCAAAACATAGGTTATAAGGATGCTCAAAGAACTTAGGGAAAATTTAGAAAAATTCAGTGAGAACTTTAACAAAGGAAGAAACAAAACTCCATAAAAATGGAGACGGATATTATAAAATGGAACCAGTCAGAAATAAAGAATACAATATCTGAGATGAATAGTATATTAGAGGGAATCAACAGAGTGTATGAAGCGAAGGATTGAATAACCAATACAGAGGATGGCGTAACAGAGGACATCCAATCAGAACAGTACAATAAAAAAAAAGAATTGAGAAAAATGATGATAATTTAAAGAGCCTATGAAACAACATTAAATGTAACAACATTTGCATCATAGGAGTACCAGAAGAAGAGAGAGCAAGAATTCGAACATCTATTTGAAGAAATAATGATAGAAAACTTCTCTAACCTGGTGATAGACATACAACCCCCAAATCGCAGAGTCCCAAACAAGATGAACCCAAAGAGGCCCACACCAAGACACATTGTAATTAAAATACCAAAGTTTAAAGACAAAGAGAGAATCTTAAAAGCTGCAAGAGAAGAGCAGTTAGTTATCTACAAGGGAGCTCTCATAAGACTGGTAGCTGATTTCTCAAAAGAGACTTGGCAGGCTACAAGGGATTGGAACAAAATACTCAAAGTAATGAAAAGCAAAGACCCACAACAAAGTTTATTTTATCCAGTAAACGTATAACTTAGAATTGGAAGGACAGATTATTTTATCCAGTAAAGATAAGAAAAAGCTAAAAGAGTTAATCGCCACCAAGTCAGCATTACAGGAAATGTTGGAGGGACTTATTTAAGTAGAAAAATATATGTATTTAAAATATGATTAAAGAATAGAAATAACTTCATATCTATCAACAAGTACATCAAATAGAAAATAATTAAGTGCTCCAACCAAAAGATAGGGTGGCCAAATGGATAAGAAAACAAGACCCTTACACATGCTGCCTACAAGAGACCACTTCGAATTAAAGACACACGCAGACTAAAAGTAAAGGGATGGAAAAAGATATTGCATGATGGATCCAAAGGGTATAGTGCTGAATGGAGTAAGTTAGATAAAGACAAATGCCATATGATTTCACTTACATGTGGAATCTAAAGAACAAAATAAACAACAACAATGCCAACAAAAAATGGAAACAAACTCATAGATACAGAGAATATTTTGAGGGCTACTAGATGGGAGGAGGGTTGGGAGGTCGGTGAATAAGGACAAAGGGATTAAGAAGTACAAATGGTAGTTACAAAATAGTCATCGAGATATAAAGTATAACATAAGAAATATAGCCGATAATATTAAATAAATATGTATAGGGGCAGAGGGTACTAGATTTATTGGGATGATCACTTTGTGAAATATATAGATCTCTAATTACTACGCCGTACACTTGAAACTAACATAATATTGTATGCCAACTATAATTGAAAAATAAAAAATATTATTTTAAAAAAAGAGGGAGGCAGAAGGGTCAGATAGATAGGAGGAAGCAATGCAATAACAGAAACAGTGCTGCAGTGATGTGGCCATGAGCCAAGATGTGTTAGCAATCTCTAGAAACTGGAAGAAGCAATGAACAGATTCTCTCTTGTAGCTTCCAAAAGGAACTAGTCCTGTGGACCACTTGATTTTAGCTCTGTAAGGCTTGTTTCAGATTTTTGACCTTATTATTTTAAGAGAATAGATTTGTGCACTTTTAAATCACTAAATTTCTGGTAATTTGTTATATTAGTAATAGAAAGTATAACTCTCATATTTGTTGATCACATTTAGAATAAAATCCAAATTCCAAATTCCATACCATTATGGACAAAGCTTATGTTGCTGACTCTTTCCTTTTTATCAGGCCATGTGGCTCCACTCTGATTCTCCGTTCTCTCGTTCTGTACTGATCAAAACGGCAACCATGAGCTAAATGGGGCTACTGAACTCTTGAAATATGGCTAGCGCAATTGAGAAGGTAAATTTTTAAATAAAATTAAATTATAATTTAGATTTTAATTTAAAAACTAAGCAATGTACAATATTATTTCCCTTAAACACAACTTTATTATTTTAATAGGATTAGATTTTGCTTTGTGTATTGAAGACTTAGCATCTAAGATGAGATGTGTTTTTTTAAATAATATTTTTTACTTTCCAATTGTAGTTGACATACAATTTTATATCAGTTTTGGACTTACAATTAGAGATTTATATAACTTATGAAGTGATCACTCTGGTAAATCTAGTACCTCTCTGACACCGTACAGAGATATTACAATATTTTTGGCTATATTCCTTATGCTATACTTTCTATCACCATGACTATTTTGTAACTACCCCTTTGTACTTCTTAATCCTTTCCCCCCTTTTCACTCACCCTTCCCCAACACCCCCTTCCATCTAGTAACCCTCAAAATATTATCTTTATTTATGAGTTTGCTTTTGTTTTATTTGTTTATTTTGTTCTTTAGATTCCACATGTAAGTGAAATCATAAGGCATTTGTCTTTCTCTATTCTACTTTTTTTACCCCTTTTTTTCCTGAGGTCTTTCAACCTCTCATGATTTTTTAAAAAAATTTTATTATTAGTTTCAAGTATACATGACATTGATTAGATTTATAAAGTTTATAAAACGATCCCCCTAATTGGTCTTTCTCTCTTCTGGCTCTACACCTCGCCATTACATTAATGCTAACTGCATTCCCTATGCCATGCTCCCCATCCCCATGACCATCTATTAACTACTAATTTGTACTTCTTTATCACTTCACCCCTTTCTCCCAGCCCTCTGACGCTCTAGCCGTCACCAGATTGCCCTCTGTTTTTTCTGTCATACTTATCCCACTCAAGACAATACCCTCTAGATCCATCTATGTTGTTACAGATGGCAAGATTTCATTCATTCATTCATTCATTCATTCTTATGGCTGAGTAATATTCCATTGTATATATGTACCACCTCTTCTTTATCCACTCATTCATTGATGGACAGCCAGGTTGCCTCTATATCTTGGCTATTGTAAATAATGCGGCAATGAACATATGGGTACACATGTCCCTTCAAAGAAATATTTTGGGTTTCTTTGAATAAATACCCAGAAGTGGGCTTACTGGGTTCTTCTTTATCTCTTGTGATAGCCATTGTTTTACAGTCTGTTTTGTCTGATATAAGTATTGCTATCCAAGATTTTTTTTTAATTTCCATTTTCATGAAATATCTTTTTCCATTCCTTTACTTTCAGTTGGTATGTATCTTTTAATCTGAAGTGAGTCTCTTGTAGGCAGTATATGTAAGAGTCTTGTTTTCTTATCCATTCGGCCACCTTATCTTTTGATTGAAGCATTTAATTCTTTTTTATTTGAAGTACTTGTTCATAGATAAGTAATTATTGCCATACTATTATTCATATTTTTGATACATATATATATTTTTCTTCTTCTTAAAGAAGTCCCTCCAACATTTCCTATAATTATGCTTTGGTGGTGATGAACTCCTTGAGCTTTTTCTTGTCTGAGAAGCTCTTTATCCATCCTTTGATTCTAAATAATAGCTGTGTTGGGTAGAGTAATCTTTGTTGTAGGTCCTTGCTTTTCATCGTTTTGAATATTTTGGGCCAATTCCTTCTGGCCTGCAAAGTTTCTTTTGCGAAATCAGCTGCCAATCTTATGGGAGCTCCCTTGTAGATAACTAATTGCTCTTTTCTTACTGCTTTTAAGATTCTCTCTTTGTCTTTAAACTTTGGCATTTTTTGGTATTTGTTCTATTCTTTCATGTGGGACATGCTTCTTTGTCTCCTCATTTTAGCTGCCTCCCTGTGTTTGTTCCTATGTGTTAGGTAGGGCACCTGAGTCTCCTGGTCTTAGTAGAGTAGCTTTATGTAGTAGGTGTCCTGTGGTACCCAGTGGCACAGTCAACCCTGGTCACCTGAGCCAGGTATTCAAGGTGAGTCCTTGTGTGGGTTGTGTGTACTCTCCTGTTGTGTTGAGCCTAGGCTGCTGTTTACACATTGATGGGAGGCATTGACTCTCAGTCTAATTGGCTGTGAGGATTGGCCAGTGAGGGGTTGACCCTACAAAGCAGGATCCACTTTAGCAGGGCTCTGGTACCTGCCCCGTCTGGCCTTCAGATGTGTCCTCCTCAGATGATGCCCTGGGTGGTTGTCTGGCTCTGGCACCAGTCTAAGTAGGCCACTGGGTGTGTGGGCCCAAAGGCCTCCTGGAAGGGGTCCAGCTGTAGACCAAGTTTAGCTGCAGTTTTTGCACATCTGGGGCCACCTGGTAAGAGACACCAAGCAGTCTGTAGATGGCTGCCACCTGTGCTGGGCTTATAGGTGCCTCGAGAGGCCAAGCCAGGAATTGGGGCTGGCTGTTGCTAGTGCAGGATTTGGGGCTGCTCAGCAAAAGGTATGAGTCATGCCAAGGCCAGATGTTGCTGCTTTGGATTTTGTGAGCCTTTGAGAGATTTTAGAAATGTCTGCAGCATGAACCAAGACAGGTCATTTGTATGGAAAACAAACAAATACACAAACAAACAAACCAGCACTGGAGGTAGCTTAGGTGGTCTCTCCAGCTGGGAAAAGTGAGGGTCTCAAGAGTCACCAGGGTGGAGTGACCTGTGTTAACCAGGTTAATAGAGACTCAGATATGGCAGCTGCCTGTGTCTGCATGTAGGGAAAGGGGAGGGCTCGATAAAGGAACAATGGAGACTGCCAGTACTTCTGTCCAGTAGAAAGTCATTACTCCAGCCCTCGCCCTGAAGCCAGACAGTTTAGTTCTTCTCTGTGTATCTTTGGCACTTTTTGAGCAGTTGCACCTGTGATGGAGCTCAGAGCAAGTGAGTTCATCACCGAGTAAATCTGTGTGGGCCCTTTAAATGGAATGTCTGCAACTCCCGCAGCCTCTGTGTCACTCAGCCACAATCTCCACTGGTTTTCACAGCCAGAGGTTATGCGAACTTCTCTTCCTGGCACTGGAACCCTGGGCTGGGGAGCCCAGTATGGAGCCAAGATCCCTCGTTCTTCTGGAGGCAGGGAGGAATGGTGGCCTCTGCAGCTAAGATATTTCTCCCAATTCTTGTCTGCCACATGAGGTTGTAGGGCTATCCCGTTTCGCATCTCTTCCCCCACTACCAGCCTCAAGGTGACCTCTTATGTTTTCCCCCCTTGTAGTATTTCTGTTTATCCAGAGCTCAGAAGACTCCCAGTGATGTTTGTTCTATAGTTTCATTGTAATTTTGATGTGGTTGTGAAAGGAGACAAGCACAGTGTCTACCTTCTATGCCATCTTGACCAAATCCTGAGATTTGTTTTAAGTATAAAATGCATACTGAATTTGAAGACAATGTAAAACAGTGCAACATCTCATTAATAAATTTCGTATTGATTATACGTTGAAATGAATTGATGATAATGAAACAATGATAACATATTGGATATGTTAGGGTAAATGATGTTAAAATTAATTTCACCTCTTTTTTGTTTTGTTTCAATATGGCAACTAGAAAGTTTAAAAATTACAAATGTGGCTCAATTATATGCCTATTGGACAGTGGATTCTAGTCTTTTGACATTGACTTATTCCTTCTGCTTGTAAAACTGTTCCCCTAGATTTTGCAGAACAGCCCCAGTCTCTTTCAGTTCATTTATGTTTCAATGCAAGTTTTACCTGTTCAAGAAAGCTCTCTCCAATGCAACAAGCCTCCTGACTTTCTTCTTCTCTCAAATTCCAGGATTCTTAAAAAAATAAAATGCATACTTATTTTATCTTCTTCATAGCATGTATTGGTATTTAACATTCTTATTTACTTGGCTGTATGTCTGTCTTTCTTAAATGGAATGCAAGCCCATGGGAGCAGAGTTTCTGCTGGTCTCTTTCACCCTTGGTCTCCAGCATGTAGAATGATGCCTGGTAAATTTCAGATACGCAATCATTACTTCTTGACAAGACTCAATTGTACTTTCCACCATTGAGTTCCCCGTGATTCCCCTGGAAGCTTTTAAATAAAAGTCCCTTGTTTTGTTTAAGTTTGAAAGAATTTCTATTACCAGCAACCAAAGGGGTTTTGATGAAGTGAAGTGGCTGCACTGGAGTGAAGAAGTGTCTTCTCTCCATTTTTGTATTTAGGGAAGTTTTGCAGTCCTATTCGAATATAAATGTGTAAACCAGGCAAACAATTAGGGAAATGAGAATAATAACTGACCCCTTTATCTTTTCTTTCTCTCCAAAATGGTAGGTAAGGAATGTTTTCACTTTATTCTTCTTATTTTTTTAAATGTTATGAGTTTGCTTTGAAAGGTTTTCCTCTAGTCTCCTTGATGCAGTAATTTTGAAAAAAAACTAAATCTGGGAAGGAAGTGAAGTGTAGATGACCCTTCTAACTTTATTTGCAGCAACTGAATTCCTTCTTTGGTTCTTACTGAGCATGCTACTTCCCTTCTATTAGTTAACATTACTGCTGTTATTTACACAGCTGTTAATAGCCCATTTTTTCCTCATGTTATTTTTGTTTTTTCCAATTCTGTTTGTCTGGGCAAATTTGGATGCTGACAGTTTATGTACAGGCTGAGATTTAAATGTGGAGTTGTCAGTTATTAAAAGCCACAGAAATAACAGTTCATCCTCTTAAGATAGAGTGTTCTGGATGCAATTTTTTGAAAACAGGACTTGAATGACATAAGTGACATAAGCAACTCAGACTTTTTATTATAGTCAAAAGGTAAATCTTTTCTCTCTGTACTATGAATTTGAAGATAAAGTAGATTGCAAAGATAAGTTCTACTTTATGATAGTTTCAATTATGGAAGGAAATTCTTTGGTTTTTTAATTTACATATTTTATTTTAATTTTACATTTTCTCCACTGTTCCTTTATCTTCTTATCTTTTCTTCTTTTACTCCCAGTGCTCATAAAATATAGAAAGTAAATGGGGGAGAAAATATATTTGACAAAAGAATACCAGGAACTGACCTATACAACAGAGTTAGATAGACATCTTTTTAGCGATAAGCAGCAGAAAGTGAACAACTATTTTTTTTAAGTTTGACAAGTGATTCAATTTCATCTATAGAAAATAAATAGCCATGCAGTCAGGAAATTTTCATGTCTCATTTTTCTCTGGACATGGGTGTTTGGGTTTTGTGGGAAGAGATAAAATTAATGAGGCCCAGAGTTTTTGAGGTGTCTATACTACTGCAGCTGTGATAGTTGACAATTATTTAATTAGCTTGAACTATATGGAGGACTACTCTATGCCTGAACAATTGCTGATGAAGTCTATAGAATTGTGACTATCTACTTTACTTTGAACGTCCTCACTCATCCCCCACTGTATAGGCTGCATCTTGTATCCTTCGGGATATATGTGGTCACATATGTATTTCAACAAAAATTTCCACTGTAAAAGACAAAATGCACAGAACAATCAAGGAAATGATTTTATTAAGCTTATTGCAATAGAGAGCATGTCATCAATGAGGGACATCTCAAAGATTAAAGGAAAGGGACCTCAGGTCTTATAGAGGCAAGAAATCATGAGAGTCATCCCAAGTCTTAAGGAAGTCATGAGGAAAGATGGAGATAAGTCTTATCTCAGAATAGTTGGGAGCGGGGCAGTCCTTGGAGGTTAGCTCTTTCTCAGAATCTGAAAGGGAAGGGAGAAATTTTCTACTATTGCTGCTTTTTGGAAGCACAGAGCTCAGGCAAAGTTCTACATTGTCAGTTATCCCTTTTGTTCAAGGTGAATGAATATAATATGTTGCCGAACATCTCAGAGATGATCAAAAATAGGGTCTAAAATGATGTCTTTAGGATTCTTGTTTGCATTTCTCCAAACCAAGTTAAACTGTCTGTTGAGAGGTAAAAGCAAAGGTCAGTTGTCTTAGAGTCCTGGAGATCAGGAATCTTAAAAGAGGAATGCCTAAAATGAAAAAGAAAAATATTAATATAAAAGATTGTATTACAATAAGAGCCAGGAATTAAACCCTGAGGGTAACCAGCCCTGTGGAATCCAAGGGTTCTGTGGAGGAAAATCTTCCACTTGTATAGTTCTGAGTTTCTTGACGTTCTGGATTGAGAATGTTGATGCACTGGGTAACAATGTCCACAGTATGGGTTACGTTTCATATACATGTGTGCATGACTGACTTCTTTAACAGATCAGACAGTAGCTTTTCCTTAGGGTATTCTGGTCCAGGATGGTTGGCTGCAATGATAAGTCTTTGGAGGTTTACATCAAGTTCCCGGGCTTCAGCTTGCAGGGCTTCTTCAGAATTTGGAGCCTTCAGAATCTGGCTAGTCAGGTTGTAGCTCTTGGTGATGCTGAGCCAGAGGGAGGAAAAATTGGAAACACTAGTTTAGAGAATTGTAGCCATATATTGAAGGGAAGTATAAGAATTGAAAAGTTGGTAAGATTCATCATTTAAGCAAAGAAAAATTGTTCTAGTCCAATCTGCCAGTCGGTACTAACAGAGATAAGATTTCTATAAACCACTAATCTGTTTACAGAAATTACTGAATGGTTCAGGCCATGAAACCAAAGAAAGTCAGATGAGTACTCAGAAAGAATAAAAACCACATCCTTACTTTGCTGCCAAAGGACAAGGGTCCAGAGCAGAAGATCGAGAATTGGACTCACTTTTGGGTCCCCAGATTACCAGTCAAGAAAGGGTTGCCTCTGTTTCCTTGCCTCTCTTATCCCAATGAGTAAGTACAGATCTGAACAGGAACTTTAATCTTATCCAGGGAAAAGCCCCAAACTGTAGTAGAAAAAATACACAGAACAAATCGAAGATTATTCTATTTAGGCTATTGCAATAGGGATAACACTTATTAATGAGGACAATCTCAAAGAAAAGGAAGTGAATTTAGGGTTTTATAGAGGCAGGTAAACAAGAGAGTCGTCAGGGGGTTTTCTGGGAGTCAGGAGGAAGAATGGAGATGGGTCTTATTTGAGAGAAAAGGTGGATGTGGGTGCTGTCTCAGAATATGTGAGAACAAGATGGTCCTTTGTGGTTAGCCATAAGAATGCAAAACAGTGTATGTGTGCATGTGTGGGGGAGGATTTTTCTGCCATCATCTCTGCTTTTATTCCCTCTAAATTTCCAAAATAATTATTCTTTATATATCAGTTTTAACCACTGGGAAATATACACTATTAGACCATATAAATATTACCAGTATGACAGTAGGATATACAAAATTTAGTTAGAAAACTATGATTTCATCTTATTTTTTAAAAACTTACTTGAACTTTATAGATGAAAGTTAGAAACTAAACTGAAATTTGTAGCAAAATATTAGCATTTAAATTGATTAGCAAAAAAGGTAATTTACAATTAATGAAAATTCTGAATTACAGAATACAATATTTAAAAGAAACTCTGGTTTATTATTTTCTACTACATTCTGTAACTCAAATTCACTAAGGGAACTTGCCTAGAAGTTCATTTTAAGAGGCCTACTTTAATAAGAATTACTTATAATTATCATAACAATTTGTATGCAAATGGTACTTCTAAAGTACTTTAAATTTACTCATAAGTACTTTATACATTCCCATTTGCAGTCTTATTTACAACTTTAATTTGAGCTTTCTATGAAGAATGACTTCCTTAATGAAGAGTCAACTTAAAGCCGTCTCCACAAACTCTGAATTAGCAAACCCAAATCAATGAGATTTTACTTCACGTATGTTAAATGGTCTATATATAACAGAAATACTGATTTCTAGTGATATACTATTATACTAAAACTCTACTCATATTTAAATTCTGTAGCATTTATACATACATGATTTATTATAGCTTGGGAAAGAAACTTAAGTTATTGCAAGTAATTGGATGTGAAAAGCTTAAAAATTCATACTGTAACTGCCTGTGTTATATACCGTATATCTTCATCTGGTACTTTTAAAGAAATAGCACTTTTGAAGACTCTTTTCAGAAAATAGTTCTCCAATGCCCAAAATCTTAGTTCATATGTAGAATCAATAGGAGAAAACTGTAACTAAGAGCACATTAATAGGTCTTTGAAACAAATATAAACTAAAATGAAAAAGTACTTTATTTTCTTAAATTTACATCTAAAGGGTGAAAAATATGCAAAATAGCTTCTAATTTTAGCTGCCTGGACACTATACCTTTAATTTAATTCTGAGAGAAAATGCTTCGGACGGCTTTGAATTTTTAGAATTTACTTTTTTCCATTTGGCAAGCATCAGGGCTAGTCTTAAAATCTGATTCTTTCTCAATCTACCTTTTGCAGTTTCCAACTCTCTCATTTATCTCTAGGGACTTGCAGGCTGTATTTACGTTATGCCAAAGAGCTGAAGCAAAAGTGAAATTTCAATTCATCACCCAGATGTTTCCAAACTCCATGCGGCCATATTTGGAATTGTGTATATAAAATATCTCTAAAAGTTATTAATTTTTCTTCTCCACCTGGATGTTTTGGCATCAAGTCACTTTATGATTGGTAACTCCTGGGAATTTCATATTAAGGCCTGAATAGGGGTTCCTCACTAATCAGTCTGCTTTAATCTTGAAGTCCAGCCAGAATGGTGGGGGTGGGAGGTGGCTAGACATTCCACAAACGCCCAGTGCTTATAACTGATGTAGGTTTTTCAGAAAAGTGGTGATCCAAACACCAGCATCAGGGAAGGTAGGCTTATTGCTCCTGAATGTATAATAAAACACTATCTGGCGTGTGTGTGTGTGTGTGTGTGTGTGTGTGTGTGTGTGTGTGTGTGTGTGTGTATGTGTATATGTATGTATAGATACACATGTGGTGTTACTTTTGTCAACAAAACAAAAAAATATCTATTCTTCTAAAAAGAATATAATAAAGTAGTTAGGGTCTTGGAGCTACAAGCTCTCCTTAGGGGAAATGTTAATCTGTTTCCTTTCATAGATGAGTAAATTGTGGCCAAGACAGGTGAAGTGACTTGTCTAAGGTGGTAGAGTGAACCAAAAAGGAACTGAGACCAGAACCAAGGTCTAAACCAGTGATGAAATGAATGTCTACGCCAGTATTAGATTTTTTTATTTTGCCACTGGGAAAACCTATTAGGATAAATAAGGCTTTTATTACTTTACATGCCAAATTATATTAGGATGATTCTTATATTGAAATAAGCTTAGAAAGTTTTCATTTTGTTTAAATTATACAAACACTCATTTTTAGGCCTGAATCAAATCATTCCTTCAGACTGTCACATGTAATTTACACTGGGGCTGGGGTCACATGGAGACTAGTAGGACACAGCTTCTGAATCTCAGTTTCTCCTTCTGGTAAACAAGAAGACAAACATCAGCCCCACATGGATGTGTGGATGAGCCAAATGCGTGTGAAGAACCTACACTGTACCTGGCACATAACAAGTGCTTAATAAATGGTTTTAATGATGACAATAACCTGGAAATTTTATACTGGAAGGGAAGGTGATGTTTCCATGAACATAGAGGAAAAAAATAGGCATTCAGTCTTCCACAATAGCAAACTATGCAGTATCACAGATATGCTGAGTAATGTGTCACATCTGGAGGAAACCAGCTCATGAATCATAGGGGAAGTTGCTATGGTTAAAAAAACAGAAATGTAAGTTCAACTGAAATGAAGAAATTGATTTATAATGCTAGGGGTGGTGGTGAAGAAAAAAGTGCATTTTTATTAATATACAAAATTAATATTCAAAAGAGTTTTGACAGACCTTGAGAGACAGAAACAAAAGCAAAAACAAAAATTTAAAGCACCGAAATGCACCAGACAGTCTGATCAAACCAATGTACCAAAACTCTTGATCTGGAATGGAAATATATTAAATATCACTAATACTGGCATTGGTTTGGAAATTGAGAATTTCTATCAGGTTACACTGTACCAATATACCTAATTATTGAGCCCTAAGCTTATTTTGCAATCTCTTTTAGTTGCATCTTCCTGAGCAGCAAATCTTTTGTCTTTTATGAGAAAGATAGAAAAAACTTCCTTCTAGGTAAAGTGATTAAATGTCTACTAGGGCTGAGGAGACTTTATGTTAAAAGGTCTCATTTCTCCTTTGAGCTTATGTAGCAGACATTTGACATTTAGGGAGTGTATGTATTGAGACTATTGCACATATAATTTTGGCCAAAAATTGCAGACAAGCGCCACTGAAAAAAATTAAAGAACTCCTTTGCATCCTTAGTAAGAATTTTATAAAACAAAGTGATGAGATACTCATTCATGAAGCAAATGATGAGATCTTGAATTCTAAATTTGCTGTGCATGAAATTTAAATTAGCACCTATATTAGTTATCTATTGCTGTTTAACAAATTACTACAAACTTAGAAGCTTAAAGCAATACAACTTTATGATCTCATAGTTTCAGGCTATAATCAAGTTGTTAGCCAGTTTTGGCTTTTAACTGGAGGTTCAAATAGGGAAGGTCTGCTTTCCTGTTTTTGAGATTGTGGGAAGATTCAGTTCCTTGTGGGTGTAGGACTGAGAACTGCTTCTCTTCTTCTTCTTCTTCTTCTTCTTCTTCTTCTTCTTCTTCTTCTTCTTCTTCTTCTTCTTCTTCTTCTTCTTCCTTCCTTCTTCTCCTCCTCCTCCTCCTCCTCCTCCTCCTCCTCCTCCTCCTCCCCTCCTCCTCTCCTCCTCCTTCTTTTTTCTTCTTCATCTTCCTTTTCATCTTCCTCTTTTTTTTTTTGGCTGGCTGACAGCTGGAGCTGACTTTTATGGTTGGAGGCCGCCTGCAGTTCCTTGACATGTGGATTTCTTCAACATACCACTTACTTTATAATAGTGTGCTTCTTAGACAAAGCAAGAGAGAGAGAGAGAGGAAGGGAGGGAGGGAGGGGGAAAAAAGAGAGAGAGAGATTCCAGTAAAAATGGACCCTGCAATCTTTTATAATCATGTACATGTAATTACATGCAGCCTGTAACCTTTGCTATATCCCTTTGGTTAGAAGCAAGTCACATTTCCACCCATACTCAAGAAGAGGAGATTGCACAAAAGCATGAATAACCAGGGTGTAGGGATGACAGGAGCCACTTTAAGAGTCTGCTTGATGCACTACATCTGCACAATTACAAGTACTAAGGATTATGGTATTTGAGTTGTCTCTTGATTTCAAAATTGCCAATATTAATTCTGTAAATACCAAAGAAAGACCTGTATTTGCCTAATTCTAAGAGTTCTTACCTTATAGAGTCAATCAACAAATTTTTTTGAGTACTTACTAAAAGGCAGGTTTGCTCTCATGGAACTATAAACTATTGGCATATTTACAGACATGTCCTAAGCACTCAGTTTTACTTGCTCACTCTTTTCTTCAAAATATTATAGCAAAAGGAACTTTCTACCTGCTCCCTTTATTTTCCTTTCATATCCTTGCCATTCTCTCCCCAATATCCAAGGGGAGAAAAGGTCCAAAGGCTGGGATTTTCTTAGCTTAATAGCACATTAAAATAATGCCATGAGAGAAGGTCAACATCAGTGTAAAAAAAGTATATGCTTTGATACTCAGTTTCCTCAGTCTATTCGAGTCCCTGGGAATGCGGAGAAACGCAAAATGCTAATGGGATGGTGAGTTATAAAAGATGGTGGGAGATCAAAGAGAGGAGAATAGCTTATAGGAACCATTGTGAGAGGTGGAAGCAGGCTGATATGATATATGACTTGATAAGAAAAGGAATGACCTGCTTTGCACCTTCTTCAGGACCTGCTAATAGAAGATGAATTTGGCCTACATGTCTCTTAAGTATGTGGGCTTTAGTAGAGTTTACAATTCTAATTTCCCCAAGTGAATGTCGATAAGGACTCTTTCACCCTTAAAAGAATAAAGATTTGAACATGATATAGTTATAGTTTTACCCTAGATCATTCAGGAATATTCCTCAGGATGAGAGAAAACTCAGCCTTGTTATGAAATATTTTAATGTCCTTTCAGGATAGAAAAAACTTCTTGGTAGAAACTCTCACAGCAAAGGAAAGGTAAACTGTTTACATTTGCTCTTTTCCTTACTCCCTTTGAGCAGAGAAAGTGCTATCTAGTTAGCAAAAACAAATGGAGGGGGTGCCTTCTTGCTTCAGCACACGGGGATTTATGCAAGCAACCCATATTAGTGTTAATGGGTGTTAGACACGTAAAACCCAGTCCTTCAACTTGATAATGCATAATATACCCCTTAATTTTTAATTCACTTGGGTCTCAATTTTAAAGCATTTTCTTGTAGTTTGTCCTAATTATAATCATTTTTAATGACAGCTTAAAAATTTCATCCAACTGTCTTATCACATACGGTACTTAATTTCTCAAGTGAACAGTTTTACTGTACACCATTCGGGGAATTTTAAGAACTAAAACATAAAAAGAGAGAAAGTCCTTTGTATGGTGAAACTAGATGTTAATTGTTCTAATATACATAAAGAGACGAAAGCAGTTCTTGAAGCAAGGGGCTGGCCTTCCTGCAGAAGCTTCTCCAACCCTTTTCAAGGGAGATTTGCAAAACCCCAGGGGAAAGGAGAAGAAAAGAAATTTTTTTTCCCATTTTGCTGGGTTCTGCCAAAAATCAGAACCAAGACTGAATATTCATTGTTGTATTCGCTGTGTTGAATAGGCAGTCCTTGTTTGCTTAGACGAAAGTGGAAACTACCCAGCTAGAAAGAATAATGAGCTGAGTACCTGGGCCACACCATCCTTGGACCCGGTTATTTGTTAGGTTGTTTGAAGCACAATGAATTTTCTAACATCTGCTTGCAACTGTTTGGGAGAGTTGACTTCCCAGTATGTTATCCAGCTTACTGGCACCAGAGAAAACATAATGAATCACAGAATTGTTATACTGTTTAGTTGTAATCAATCATGAACCACATGTAGGAGGATATAGGGGATACACACACACATGTGAGCACATGCACACACACAATCGCAAACACTTTTTATTAAACTGGCAAGAGACATTTGAACCTGCAGTTTCTTCCCCATCTTCAGTGGTGTTAATTCCCTGGACCATGGCTTTATCCATTGTTTCCTGGAGTACTTTTCCCACTGCCCTTAGCAGTCCAACATTCAGTATTACTCTAAGATCTTGCCTCAGGACTTTGACTGTGCTGTTTCCTCCACCTGTTAATCTCTTCCTCTACTAACTGAAGTCTCTGTTAAAATTCCACCCTCAAAGAGTCTTTCCCTGACTGTGCTTTGTACCCATCTACCTAGTCATTCTTTATAACCTTACCCTGATTTTTCCCTACAAACCACTTTTTACCACCCAAAATCATCTTATATACTGTAAAAGGAAAATGTTCAACTTTCAGCAGTAATTGCCTAGAGGACACCAAAACTGAGTGCTGCGTTTCATCACGACTGAAGCACTATGACATGAACTTTGAGTGACCCCGGTTCACTAGACTCTAGTGAGACCTAGTCCAAAACTCTTTCCTTATCACCAACAACAGGGTTTTTTAACCACTTCCCCACAAAACTATGGACTAATGGGTTCCTAACTAGAGTGCTAGTTTTCAGTCCTTAATTTGCATAACCACCACTAGCTGCCTTTTCTAGTATTTTAAAACCCCTGACTTTCCTCCCTCAGTGAAATAACTACTCGATGAATTTCTTCACTGGTACATATGCCCTTACCTAGCAAATTAATAAATTAAATTGAAAAGTTATTTTATCTTACGTATTTGTCAGTTCCAGTGGTCTTTGTATTACTTGTTAATAGCTCTCCATTTACTTATTTACTGTGTTTTTTCTCTACAGACTATAAGCTCCAGGAAAGTAAGCATTTTAATGGCCTACTTACTGCTGTATTTAAAATAGTGCTTGGCATATAATAGGTGCTCAACAGATCTCTGTTGAATTATTTTGCTAAATGAATAGCAGATTCTCCTTATCTTTGGTCTCAGCTGATACAAACTGACTAGCCAGAGCAATTAAATAGTACTTATGGCTATTTCTAGAGTGTAAAGGCAACTGGCAGCTGAGGAGAGGGCTTGGAAAAGGTTATGTTAGATTTTAATATTACATATATATAAATTATTTGAATTTTCTATTTTTAATGTGATTTTTGCAGGGTAAGTATAAAATATATACAGAAAAGTGCCAAATCTGAATGTATTTTGTAAAGAAGAAGGACATGAATTTTGGGGGTCCAGAGAATGAAGTACTATAGATTGTATTGCGTTCCTCCCAAATTCATATGTCGAAGCTTTAACCCCCAGTACCTCAATGTGACGGTATTTGGAAATAGGGCCTTTAAAGAAGTGATCAATTTAAAACGAGGCCTTTAGATTAGGATCTTAATCCAATCTGACTTGTGTCTTTGAAAGAAGAGGAAATTTAGACACAAAAACAGATATCAGGGATGGGCATAAACAGAAGAAGGCCCATGTGGGAACACCGTGACAGGTAGCTACCTGCAGCCCAAGGAGAGGGGCCATAGAAGACACCATACCTGCCATCATCTTGATCTTATACTTCTAGCTATTTAAAATAGTACTTCTGCTATTTAAAAATAAGTGCCAAATTGTCAATTTATCACTGGGGGATGAATTTATACAGCGTAAGCACATCTTTATGATCAGCTCCCGGATCAAGAAACAGAACATCACCAAGATCTCAGAGCCCTCACACTTTTCTAGACCTGTCTGCCATGAGTAACCACAGTAACTGGAATGTTTTCTTCAGTGCAGAACAGTCACCTGGAGCACGGTTGTACTGTCATTAGAACACATGGCTATTTCATGTGCTAAACTGTTGAGTCAGGAGGAGTCTTTGCATTTTATGCTTTTTTAATGTTCTAGAAACTCTTGAGTTTTGTCACGTTTCAGTCACTTGTTATTTCTGGAAAAGCTGGGAGTCTCCAATGAATGTCTATGGAGCCAGCAGAAGTATTACGTACTTTTCTTTGTCTTCTAGAAGTTGCTTGTAGGTTTCTTTTCTTACTGGGGTCATTCACAGATGATCACTAATGAGAATGAGAAAACAAACTCACCTTTGACTTGTGATTAACACTGAAGACAAAGGAGAAACTTGAAAGTTGCGACACTTATATTATTTAAACTGTGCTATAGAATAAGCCACACTCCACACAGTTTCCACACCATCTGTAAGGCAGGAGCTCATGATCTCTAGTGTGTGTTGAAATCACTTGAGCATGCCAAAGTGGGGTGGAATGCTAACTAAAAATGCACATTCCTATGAATCATTTCTAAAAACCTGGATTCAGTTGGTAGGAGAGGTTTTTTTTTTTTTTTTTTTTTTTTAAATTAAGAAACCCTGTATTATTCCAAAGTAAGATGTTGTAAACAATGATTTGGAGATTGGCAATCTGGTTTCTTTGGTAGGACCTCGGTTATGGTTAAATAAAAGTAAAAAACACAAAACAAAAAGCCAAAACAAAACTAAATAACAATAAATTTTTTTCCCAGTAAATGCTTACAAGTCTTCATGAGCAGGCAATTTACCTTTCCTATAAGAGAAACAACTCTTATAATAGAGTACCTACACGCTCACACACAAATGTTTTCTACATACAGACAAACATTTTAACGCTTTCATATAAACCACTCACCAGGGGATATTAACATGAGTTTCATTAAGAGCCTGATATTGAAAGTGACATTTGAAGGAAAATCTGTCTGTAGTTTGACCCTGTATAGTTTGGGTACATTCAGATCTAATGTAACTATTGGGAAATAGCAGCATTTCCCCCCATCAGTTTACTCCTGCCGGGCTCCTGTTCCAGATGGCAGGAAGGCACAAACGCTATTTCCGTGCATGTGCGGTCTGTTTTCACTTCCTTTTGGGAAAGGCCCAGGTTTTTCTGGGTGGTGCGCGTAGAGTTCATATTTGGCTGTATGTGTCCCCTCTGCATTCACCGATAGCTCCATTGACTTTTGAAGTGCTCTAGGGTTTGCAGTGTATGATCAGAGCCCAACATTTACCCAAATAAGTTTACTTCAATCATGTGCTAGATGGAATGAAGAATGCAGGCACAGACATCTCTCTCTCTCTCTCAATGCATTGCTCCCATCTACGTGCATGCGCAGTTTGTTTTGACTTTTTGAGAAAGGAATGGGTTTTTCCATGTGTTTTATGTAGGGCCAATATTAATACCAATAGTGGTGAACTCTCCATAGCACTGACTGGCCTTATGCTAGTACCAGTCACCTCCTAAATGGCCCATGGTACGTACGGTTCTAGGGGTGAAGGTGGGTGGCAGAGTGGGTATAGTTTCCTCTTTGGCTGAACATGCCTAGGGAGTATTGTCAAAAGTCATTGGTCACCCCAGCAGGTGAGATCATGACCACTGAGGCAGGGGGCAAGAAAGCTAATCTCCCTTCTCCAGCATGGCTGGGCCAAAGCATTCTGTGGTGCTCTAAGTGAAAGGGGGAGTTGCATCCACCGTAAATACTAGAGGGTAAAAATCACTGCCAAATTAGTAGCTTCCAAATATCATGTTCCATAAAAACTTCATGATAAAAAGCATGTTAATACCCAATGGTTAGTGGTTTTTATGACGGCGTTAAATTATTTGTTCTGAGGCTCTATTGCCGATACTGCTTCTCTAACCAAAGAAAAAAATTGGCTGCTCGTGCAACATTTGTGTGCTTTCACTGTTGCTGTAAAATCAGCCCCCAGGAGAATTTTAAGTCTTCTTGAATTGCTTTTTACACAGACTATGGGAGTAAAAGTTCTAAAACTGCCTGGTTACAGACATATCACTTAAAAAGCCAGCTTTGTACTGGCAAAGCCATGCTACAAGAAATGTTTCAAAAGGCAGAATATAACAATATGAAAGCTAAATTTTGTTGTTTATTTAACAAATGAGACTGGCTGTCATTGAAAACTAAGAGCCTCAGGAACTCTTTAAGGTCATGCA
This sequence comes from Pteropus medius, assembly GCF_902729225.1. Lineage (NCBI taxonomy): Eukaryota > Metazoa > Chordata > Mammalia > Chiroptera > Pteropodidae > Pteropus > Pteropus medius. Next base: position 4,933,787 of record NW_024353908.1, read on the forward strand.
AAATGCCAGATCTTTGTCGTAACAGACGTCCTGCTATAATGTGTGATGATGTTTACATACGTATGTCTCAGCTGGTGGACATGTTTATAAACAGACTATAGGCCCATATTCTCTAGTCAATAAAATTTCATTAATCTATTGCAAATTGATTCCAAATAGTACTTACGTGAAACCATCCTCCAAGTGGCCAGAATCATTGCATTTTCCATAAAAAATATAATCTAGCTTTAACTTAATTCAAGTCTAATATGCTGAGAGTTAAACTATCCAGACTTAGTTGTATGTTAAATATACTCTGTGTACATAGTGTTTTTGCAAAACAGAGTGAAGCCAGATCAAAGAAGAGTCACCATGAAAGGTCGGTGGCATCCTAGAGGTGGGATTATTTGACTTGACAGAATTAGTCAGTTTTATCTATTCCACTGCAGGGGGAACCCCTTAAGGACAGACACTATGTGAGTTCATTTTTCTATTCCTTGTTCTCTAGCTCCTATGGTGGTATTTTGCACCTAAACGTGTTTGATAAGCATTTAATGTCAGAAAATTGATCTAGTGGTATATTTTCAACTTCAGTAGAAAGGTACTATGTCATTTATTGTCCAAGAACACAAAGATCATAATTTAAAAAGTAATTCTATCAAACAAAAGGAAACATTTAGGCCGGTTTCAACTGATCGACAGTGAGACCCTCAGTCCAGGACTCTATTTAAAAGTGGTCCAACGTAAGCCATGGGGCACTTTGCCACATGCTATAATGCTTACACACAATCTGGCTTACACACAATGACCTTTGGTTTGACCATTACATGTATTCCAAACAACCTATCTTCCCCAAACGTAACAAAGAGTGAGGATTGTAAAATCCAAGGAAGACATTTGAGAAATGATAAACAACCCTGAGGATCTGAGTATTTATTCTAGGCTGGTTATGATGACATATTTTTATAACACTTGTCTGGGTGCCAGGTAACGGCAGGATGGAAAATCACATTCCCCAAATAAGTGAAGGGTGTGTCACCCTGAACTGCTTCCATCTCCAGCAAACTCTATTGATAGCTGAGAAAGAGAGTTTAAAGGTGCAAGAGAGATTTAATTCCTCTCAAAATGTCTTTTAAGAGCCTTATGTTCAGGGAAGGCTTCTTTTTCTTCTTTTTCATTTTTTTTTTTTTTTTTTAGCCCGCTCTCAATGTTTGCTAATTTGTGATCTTTAGAAATGTCTGATGTGTTTTTGGGCCTTCTGTGTACCTTTAAGGTTTCTCTGCTTAATTAATTTGTATTCTTTTTTGTTTGCCAGAAAGGGTCTTCTGTAAAAATTTTTTTTCCTTCAGGAAGCAAGAAGGAATTGGAATAATTTTGCATCTCAGTTTTGCAACATTTTATTTGGGTAATTTGGGGATCAAGCAGATGAGAAGAGACATATAAATTGGATTCCTCTCATTTTCTCTCTAACATTGTGTTTCATATTCACTGGAAGGTTAACTTAGTCTTTTTTTTTTTTGTTAAAATATGACTTGAATTTGGGATTCCAATAGGAACCCTGTTTACTTTCTAAGCACATTGCCACTGCTTGGTAAAATAACCCAATAAAAAGTTTCAAACACTATGCAGATTAGGGATGGTCATTAAAATAGTCACCCAAGATTCCTGAATGGTTTCCCTCCAAGAAATTAAATTTACACATGCAAGTTAAAAGCTACCACAGAAAGAGAAACACAATTTGTGTAAAAACCAAGGCCGGGTCCCTCTTTAATGAAAATGAGAATTCTCATAGCATGTGGAACTATAATACTGACTTCATGCTGGTCAAATAAGAGACCATTATTAGTGACAAGTAAAACCAGGAGATTTGCAATTATGACTTTGTTCAGTTAGGGGTTGAAAAGTGCAGACAATTTATGCTGAATACATCTGATTTCCTGCATTTTTTGATGTTATTAGTAGACTTGGCTTTCACATTTGCTGAAATTTGGATGAGGTATGCCCTAGCTTCAGGGAAGAAAGCAAAAACTGCTCACTTAGACCAAATCTAAGCTCATAACTTCTAAATACCATGGAAAACTGGTTCCTTTTGGGGCTAAGGAAAATCATTTGAGTGTTTCTTAAAGACGTTAGAGATATAATGCAGCACAAGGCCATTTTCATCTATCTTGAATGTCTAATATTAAGACATAATCTGAAGACATGGAAGTGTTCTAGTATACACGCAGTAGACTGTATCAAACAGTTTCATGAGAATGTTACTTGTGCAGTCCCACAGAGATCTATGCTCAAAAGGGCCTGCACTTGTCTTCATCGTGAAATTTTAAATAATGTTATCTTTTTCTATTTTTTTAAACTGGATTACCTGTTTATTATAACATCACAAAGTATACAACCCAGGGAGAACCAGATGGAAGAGTTGAATAGGGCAAGGTATAGGAAAGGGGCTCGGAGCTTCCATGCTCTCTGGGCAGGCTGTTATCCCTGAATCTCCATGTGTGCACCAAATACTATTATCTTTGAACCTGTGTTCTGAAAGTGAAGTCTAATGGGATGACAGGCCAGACATGTGAACAGAAAGATATGTGTAGTATGTGTGTTTATCATTCTTTTCCACTCCATTTGCATGAAGCACCTTCAAGAGGCTGCTTGAATACAGAATTTTGGAGGATCCATGGTATGTTGAATTTCAGTGTGACTCAATAGTCAGTTGAAAGGGAATATGTTATGAAAGCTTTGAATTCCACAGAGTATTAGTAAAGTGTGGACAAATCAAGAAGTGAAATAAAAATAGTAGGGTTAATTTTGCGCATCGTTTCTACTCTTCTGGTATAAAACACATATATATACACATAAGAGCTATGGAATACAAATTGTGTAATTTTGGTGACAACATCTTTGAGCTAAATGTTTTTACTTAAAGGTGAACTGTAAAAATCATGCTAATAATTTAAAGTTTAAATTTTCTTTCCTTTGAACAACATTAAATGGCAAACAAAAAACATGACAAGTTCTATGACAAGTTGAGAGAGAGAGAGACACCATGGAAGAAAAGAAAAAAAATCTAATATTTTAGTATCTTTATTTGCGCTTTTCCTCTTCTTTTTGGGCACTTGTATTTTTGCACTAAGTCTTGCAAATTATGTAGCTTGGGTTGACTGGAAAGATAATTTAATATAAGGAGTTGGATAAACAAGTATTGATGGGCTTAAAAGGCAAAAAGACAACAGGGAGGTAACTGAGATAAGTAAATACAGACAACAGTCACCACTCCTACAGTAGGGAGAACAGAGGAAGGAGTTAAAGTTTTCAACACTGAGGAGCTCAGAGAAGGAGACTTGAAGAGTTAGGTTGCAGATGGCTATGGATGGGGCATTAACTAGATGGTGCTTGTACCTCAAGAACTCACAAGAGCAACCCCACTGAACCAGGGCTGAGACCTCTGTGAAGGTTTCTTCACAATGAGGAGAGGTTATTGCTTTTTGAGCTGGTACTTCTGATGGAGTACAGTGAGGCTGGTTCTGGAAACTCGATCGGCACTACTGAAGTCAATTACTGCTGCAGGAATAGCACATAGGAAAGGAGCAAGACTCTTCTGCTTCTTCTGTCTTCCAGTTTACTTTTAGTGATCCCTGTTGACCAATCTAATAGGAATTCAGTTGGTAAAGAAGAAATACAATTTGCAGAGACTAGTGCCAGCATCACAAAACAGAGTACAGAGTAGAATTGGAGCTGAGAGACTCGCTTAATAACCAGCATGTAAATTATCCATGTCAAGAGCTTTGGGGTATTAATAATTTGTTACAAAAACCAACTTTTCACTTAGGATAAATACAAAGCTATAAGGTTCAGCCTGAGAAGTTAAAGAAATAATGTATGAATAATGTCCTGTGTTTAAGGCAAACATATGGCTTGTTGAGGCTCACCCTTTCCAGCTATGGTAATGTACATTCTCTTCCATGGCATGTCAAGTCCATTCCTACCTCAAGGCATTCCTAGGTCTGGAGTGCTCTTCTCCTCAACATTCCCATGACTACCTCTTTCCTATTTAGGTTTCAGCCCAAATATTTCGCCCTTGGAGAGGCCTTTCCTAACCTCAGATCCAAAATGGCAACCTTCCCTCCCATCCTGAGGTGCTCTCTACCATATTATACTCTTTTGTCTTGGCAATTATCAAAATCTGAATGTTCCCACTTGCGTGTTTAATGTCTTCTTCATATTAGAGTGTCAAGTCCATGGGAAGAGAGAGATTGTTTCTTCTGTTCAGTGTCTACAAGTTGCCTAAAGAAGATTTCCAAGTGGGAAAGAGTCCTAAAGCAAATATTTCCATCATTAATATTATTATGTGAAAGTATAAGATTTGGCTAGGAATATGGTACTTTGCTGGAGTGATACTCCTCAATTTTCTGACCGCAGAAAACTCCACTGTTTAAGAATATAATCGAAAATTAATTATACTTAACTCATTAAAACTTTTCACTTGAGGGGTTCCTGGTGTGTGTATGTGTGTGTGTCCAGGCACACTTTTAAATTTTAGAGTTTTAGTGACATAATTGAAGAGGTTAAAAAACTAAAAAATGTTTTCTGAATAACTTAAACATCCATCAACTGAATAGATTAACAAAATGTGAATATATTACATAATGGAATATTATTTGGTCATAAAAAGAAAAGAAGTACTCATATATACTACGACATAGATAAAACTTGAAAATATTATGCTAAGTGAAAGAAGCCAGTAACAGAAGACCATTCATTATATGATTCCATTTCTATGAAACATTCAGAATAGGCAAATCTATAGAGACACAAAGTAGATTTGTGGTTGCTAAGGGCTAAGGTAGTGGTGGCAATGGTGGTGGTGGCAGTGGTAGTATAGGGGAATGATAGCTAAGTACAAAATTTCTTTTTGACTGTGGTGTCAAGTGCACATATCTGTAAATATACTAAAAACCACAGAATTGTACACTTTCCTTGGGTAAATTATATGGTATGTGAATTATAATTCAATAGAGCTGTTATTAAAAATACGTGTTTTCTGGTTTAAGATGGTAGATGAAGCATGCACATTTATACTGTCTCCCACTCTATATACCAGAGATGGACACACTATGGCCCATCTGGTACATGCCTGTTATCCTGTTGTTGTTTTTTTTCTTTTAAATTAAGTTATATCGGAATGCAGCCATACTCATTTGTTTACATACTGTCTATGGTAGTGTCCTCACTACAACATCATAGTTGAATACTTGTGACAAAGACTTCATTGCCTGCAAAACCTAAAATGTTTATTATTTGGTCTTTTAACGGAAAATGCCAACCTCTGTCTTAGAAGAAAAAGACAGGCAGACAAATAATAGCAATATTATTGAAAGAGCAGAAACTTGTCATACTAAGTGCTATGCAGCATATTGAAAATGGCCACCTGGAAAATTTCCAAAGAAAAGCTGACTTCGTCAGGATTGTTTCTTTCTTTTGTCATCATACTATTCCCTAAATAACTCTATTTCATTGACTCTAAGATTCCACCAATTATAAGAAGCACCATTATTGTATGTACTAATACGGAAGAAAGAAATGCTTTAATTAAAATATACCGCAAAGCATTCTCACATAGAACTTCTATTTTACATTGTTAAAAGAGTTCTTTCAGATTCATTTCGATGGATTATGCACACAGAAAAAAGTGGTCATGAGCTGGGGCAACATGCGGAGAGAAACCTGGCTGTGAGTAAATCTGGAGAGAAGTCCCTATGCTTGGCATTCCTGTCTCTTTATCATTGCTTATTTTCTCTTTTGTTTCCCACCCTGTCTTCCCAATTGTTGCATCTTCTAGTCTCCTCTGTCCAGATGATCCGTATCTTCCCTTCCTGTGATCATCCCCTAAACACATCTTCCTCTTTCTTTGTCCATTTCTATTTCTTCTCACACATCAACTTTCACCCCAAATCACCCTTCTCATACCATAGAGGTGAGTACAAAGGACCCGTGGATAGTGATAATAAGATGCATCTTGATTCCAGAAAGGGTATAATATGAAAAAAAATGTGTGTCATGGATCCGGGAAGAATGGTATTGGAGGTCTGAGGACTCTACATTGTAAACAAGATGATGTAGAGAGGTTACAGTGCAACAGTATAGCAGATACTGTTTGGATTATAAATTAGGTAGATTTTTGTATATGTGTAACCAGCTCATAAGGCCTGGGGACATCCTTGTATTTGACTCTGTAAAAATAGGATTCCTCTAGCCCTCTGCTGAGACAGCTTGTAAAAATGGCATGCACTTACTAGTAATGCTGGAGTTTTTGTTTTTGTTTTTGTTTTTTTTTTTTCAGTTATTTCCTTTGGCTAGTAACTGGAACCTTGTTTCTTAATTGCTGTTCAGCTCTGACTGATAGGGGGGGCTCTGTGGCAACTTGCAGCCATCCTGGACGATACCCTCTTTCCTCTACCTTGAATTTGCTATCTTTGGTTCTCAAAGTGTAAGCCCCAGATTAGCAGTGTCAACATCACCTTAGAGCTTGTTAGAAATGCAAATTCTTGGGCCACATCACAGACCTACTGAATCAGAAACTCTGGTAGTGGTGTCCGTTAACCTGTGTTTTAACAATTCTCCACTTGAGAATTGAAACACACTTCTTTATAACCTACCTGGAGTGGAGATCTCTGTCATTTTTATAGTTTCCTAGCCTATAAGCCTTTATATTCTGCCCCATTGGGATTAAACGTGGCAGGAGATGACAATAAACCTAATATTTAAAAACTCATATCAGGTAAGACTTTGTTCTCTGTGTAAAGGACTGCTCAATTAGAAGAAAGGGATTATATTCTTTTGCATTGCTGGGAGTAGAAAACGTGTGTTCCCTGAGTGATGTGATAAAACAGAACTGATTAATGACTATAAACTGGGCAGTGGCCTTCACTGAAAAGGTGTGAGTTAAGTGCACTCTGAAAGTCAAAAAGGCATCTACCTTTCAAAAGTCAGGAGCAGCATCTTTCTGTCTTCCTACCCTCTTCTCCATATCAAATTATCCTTCATATAAATGAAAAGTTAATATATTTAATGCACCCATTTATTCATGCCATACTACTGTTCCAGAAATTAATATGGCTCCTGTATTACTACCAGATTTAGTCTACATTTCTCCATGTGCCACAATGCTACCCATCCTTTTTATCCAAGGAGTATTTTTACTTCCATCTCAGGCTTTGCTCATGCATTCATCCTGCATGAATGTGTTTCTCTCCCTCACCATCAATTTGAATGCTATATACCTAATACTGTGTCATTGTATTAAATAATCACATTAATCATGCTTATTTTATAAAACCCTTCTATATTACCATGATTTTTAATTAATCTAAAATCTATTAGCATCTCTACATATTGTCCCCAATTATACTATTTGTATATTCCTTATAGTTGCCTTAAGTTGTGAGAAATGCTTATCCATACGTATGTAAGCATTTATATGTCCATTTTCCCTGCTAGGTATTTTTAAGATTCAGATCAGATGAAAGCTTTTACTTTTGTTTTCCCAGAGTCTACACACTAGGCATTTAATGAATGTATATCAAACTCAAATGGGAAAATATGCCTTTAAGTGAGTATTCTAAAGAAATTGTTTGCAGCAGAGTTAGCACCTAATTCATTTCTCCTTAAGGGCAATTTTTGTTTGTTGTACCTAAATAAACAACAGAGGCAGGGTTCAGAGGAATCGCAGAAAGAACAGGAGGATATCTGCCTGAGATTATAGGGTTTCCAAAAGGGATCAGCAGAGTAGATTTTTCAGTGTTACTGATTTCATAAATGGGAATAAAGAAGGAAAGGAAGGAGGAAAAGCAAGAAAGATGAAAGACTGGATTGCAATGGAAGTAGAATTAAAAAAAATAAAACTCTGAATTAGGAAATTCACTTTTAAAAATGAGCACTTTTAAAAATAGTTTAAAAAAATTGCATAGTTCTAATCTCCCAGTTTTTGAAGGTTTTCTACGACATAATTCCTTCAGAAGAAGGAAGATTTCCAAATCTCAATGTAAACAGCAAAAACCAGGGTTGGAACTCATCTCAGACACCTGATAGCACGCACATGCGTGTTCTTAACAAATTTTCTCACATCACTGTGTCCATTTCAGAGGAGCGTCAATTAAATCATTCCTTTGTGCCTAAAAAGGGAAACAAAGGCAAGAAGGCTGTAGCATAGGACAGTGGTTAAGAGTTTAGGGACAGGAATAAGATTGCTGATACCTGACAACATGTCAAATATCTGCTCCACCCCTTACCAGCTATTGACCTTAGGCCATGTATGGAACTGCTCCTAGGTGTGAAGATAACTGGTATCTCTTTGGTTGCTGGGAACATTAAAAGAGATACAGCATAGGAAGCTTTTAGCAAAGGGTTTGGCAATTAATAAACACTCAATAAGTGATAACTAATATACAAAGAAGAGGTCTTTCTGTCTAACCACCAGATGACATTTCCTTCCTTTTGGGTCTGCAGATTCCACCATCAAATGATTATAAAGTAATTTGCTGTCTCCCAGCAGAGGCCTGCTTTCACATTTTAAGTTTATGAGTTTCCTGGCTATTTGAGTGCTAGGAAATCCTTCATTTGACTAATGTGCCAAATCCATTTCACTGCTAACAAACAAAATGACAGCAGTGTCCTACTCAAAAACAAAATAAAACAAACAAAATAAAACAAAACAAAAGCCTGAGACCTAAGGCATTTCCACAGTAAAGAATGAGCCCATTAAGAATGTAATTTTTGCTTCAGTACAGGTGGCCTTTAAGGCAGGTGACAGCAGGGGCCATGATGGTATTAACTTCATAAGAGTAGATAAGTCAGCAGGAGCTACTCAATCACTTGACAGAAGTCAATTCAGAAGGCATCTGAAATGCCTGGCTTTAAAGATAATCATGTTAGGAATCAAAAAGGGATCTAATGTTTGAGTCATGCCTTTCAAATGCAACAAATCATTATACCTGTCAAGATTTATGGACAGATGTATTTATGTTGACACTGGACCACTAATACTTTGACAAATGAGGGGCCTTGACATGTACAACGGATATGTCCAAATCTATTTCCCGATTCAAAAAAAAAAAAAGAATGAAGTAGTGAATCATGACAAGCTGGCTATGTGGGCTGGCATGGCTCTGGAGGGCTTCTGCTGCTCTGTCCTCACTACTGCCCACTGCACATGCCCACTGTAGCAGGCCAAATAGTGTTAAGCACAAAGGACTCCTCTCACCCATGATTAAGCCTGGAAATGGCTGATATGAAGGTCTAATAAAGAATGGACTCCTATGGAGGTTACCCACGTACAGCAATGAATCTGATCCCCTAGCTTTCAAAAAATTTGAGAAGAAAGTGAGGAGAAATCAATTAGCAGTTGAGAGTCTGAGTGTGGTGATGATGCAGTGGCCTAGGCTTCTAAGTTTCTTACGGAGGCTACTTTCCATCAGGGGGTTAAACCTAGGTTTCATTCACACCCAAACGTCTGAAAGAAATTTGCTTTGGAAGGAAAAGTTTATAAAGAGATAATTAGATTTATGACCTATCATTAGGAATTTGATAAACTCAAAATGATCAAAAGGCATCTTAGATGATATTCCTTAATGAAACAGGAGAATTTATTTTCACTTTCTTGTTTTCGGATATTGTCCCCTAATATTTTCACCAACTCATACTTCTTGCCTTAGGAAAGTCCAATCTATAATAATTTAATGCCCGGATTAAAAGAAGGGTTTTCTTATTAGAGGACAACTCAACATGCATCAAGTCTTTGTCAGGAGAAAAAAAGCCTTGAATGATGATCCAGAGCTTCTCCATAGGAATAGAGATTGGATATTGGGTATTGTTGCAGAGAGGAAGAACTTGACACAGTTGAATGGGAAGACCCTGTAAGGTACAACAGATAGCTTGGGTGGAAAACAAGGTTCAGCCAATATATCTTCATGCTTGTGCACAAGTACGCACAGCTTCTGAATTTAGTCATGACTATGGAACAGAGAAGAGTAGTTCTGCAGGGTACAGAAAACAACTATCTCAACATTAATTCATTAAAAAAATATTTACAAACCATTACTGTGCTCCAAATATCATGCTAAGCCCTGGAGATACACCAGTAGAATATCGCAGATAACATGCCTGCTCTCAGGAGTTTACACTCAAGTTATGTGTGGTGGAGGAGAAGGAGCATCAAATAGTGAACACAATGGAAAATAAAATGATAAGTGCAGTATGAGATAGATGTTGTAAAGAAAGCAGATACTTGTGGGACAGAGAGTAACATGGAAGAAGGAGCTACTCTAGGTAGGAAACTTAAAAAAGACTTCATGAGAAGATGACTAAGAAAAAAAATTTGAAGAAAAAGAAGGAAAAAGCCATGCTAAAACTTGATGTGCTAGAGAGTCGGGCTAGTGGGTTGAAGGCCCTGAGACAGGCAAACTCTGGGCTTTTTGGAAGAAAAGAAAGGAAGCTGAGGATGACAGAGTAGATAGAGTGAGTAAGAGCAAAGAGTGAAAAAGACCCATTGAAATGGTTTAAGTGTAAAAGTGATATCATCTGATTTCAATGGAAAAAATACATCGTGATTGCTCTGTTAGGAATTGATTGTAGATAGCTAGGAATGAGCATAGGGAAATTTGTTAAGACTAATAATTCAGACAAGATGATGGTAGCTTGGACCATATGGACACAATGCAGATGGAGAGAAGTGGGGGAGATTTGGAAGTTATTTTGGAGTCAAAACAGGCTGTAATTCCATAGTTTCTTCTAAATTGAAATTTTTTTCTACCATGCACTTAAGATTTATACAGAAATTAATGAAATGGTACCACACAGTACTTTGCATTCCTTGGAGGGAAGCAAAGCATTATTATTATTTTCTTTACTCATATTATGAACTTATTAACTTTTAACTCCTATACTGAGGTAGGTATTTCACTGACAGCTGGGGTCTCATTTAGCTAACCAGGTGCCCATGTTAAACAGAGAGAGGTAATATTATTATTGAAGTTATTATTGGAAAAACATAACAGCTCATGGTGAACACCAATAACAAAACCTAATTTCATATAACTCCAACAGGCTGCTTTAGTTATGGGATATGGGTAAGTGTATTTAGTGATTGTGTTTCTGATACTTAATATTCTCTTTTCTTACCAGCTTTAAGGAGGTTTGGAATCTCAAGTGATTGCAGCCCAATTCATTCTGAATGATAGGTTTGCATAGTGGTCAAAACCAAAATTTTCTCTAGAATTGTAAATCAATCTCTTGAAGAAGTGAGGGCCAGCCTGTTGACAGGGCAAAAGAAAACCCCAAATTAACCGGCTTTTAAGAAATAATTAAACACAGAAAATTTGGTTATAGGAAGAAGATAATTTTAGAATAGGCTTATGATTAAATTTAACAAAGCATAATAAATGTAGTAAGAATACACAGTAATGTATTTTTCATAATTTGGAAGTGGACAAAGTGAGAGCAAATATATTACCTGAGAGCATTTAATCTCCCTGCTTATGGCTCTCCTTCTCCAAGATTAGATTGTACCAGGCATAAATGTCATACAGTTAATCGTGGGCACCATCATTTAATAGTTTCTTTTTTTTTTTTTAAATTGGAGCCTGTTAACTGAATAACATGGCTTTGATGAATAAATTGTATGCAGAAATACTGGTTGATAATTGTGTTGATCAGGGTAAAAAATATCCATTAATATGTACTAGGCCCCTGTTGAGAATATAGCCATTACTGTTAGTATTTACGTGTGTCATTGAAGTGAACCATAAGAATCCAGAAATGAGTACCCTCTGAGAGTTAGGAAGATGGCTATTACTAACAATACTGACCTGAATAATAAATCAAATGGGCAGAGGAAAAGTTGCCCCCCACTGAATGATCAGTTATCTTTTTCTAGGTTCAGGCCCTTTCTCTTATGTTCCATATTCCATTCCATCATAAAACACTTGCCTTACTTGCCTACCCAATTCTCATTCTCTATTTCTTCTTTGTTGACAGAACCCTGATTTTGTTTGGGGTGACCATGTGCCTAGGAAAACTGTAAAGCTTCCCAGATTCCCTTGCAGCTAGGTTTGGCTGAGCAATAGAGTTCTGGCTAATGAGATATAAGTAGAAAGCTATTGGGTAGGGCTTTCTTGAAAGCTACTGTTTTCCTAATTTTAAAAGTCCAGACTCAACTGGCACGTATTTAAAAAATTTATGCCAACCAACCTTTGTCTTCTTTCTTTTTTTTGTTCTAGACACATGCATGTGATATCTGGAGATGCGAGATCATGGGAATGGACCAGACTTATTGAGACCAGGAGGCATCAAGCATGGGGGTAAGAGATTAAAAAATTAACTCACTAAGGGTGATCACAACTAGAAAGAGCCTGGGTTGGGCTGGCATTGTTGAGCAGCAGCAACAATCCTAGATTGACTACTTCCAGATTTGCTAATATATTTTTAGCCACAGTTGGTTGAGCTCTCTGTTACTTACACACTATCCTGAAACACACAGGCGGACCTTCAGCTTTTACCTCACTTGCAGAGCAATGCTCCCCAAATTCACTGTAAATTTCTCGAGGACAGGAACAAAGCTTTCTTTATTTAAGTGTTCTCCATGGTGCTTAGCTAAAGGCTAAATATCTAGGAAAAAGTGAAGTAATTTTAGATTATAAAAAGATGCAAGAAATCTAAGGCTTCTTTTATATCAGAGATTCTTTACCAGGATCGCACATCTGATTCACTGTGTGTATATACGTGCAGAAATAAACATGCACACATGTACAGCATATCTACCTGGCCCCATCTCCAAACATTCAGATTCAGAAGGTCTGAGATGGGACCTTGGCACCTGTATTTAAAAATAGAAAGCTCTAAAGGTGAGATTGAAATTCTATCTTCATACAATTGCCAAGAAACTTGGCTTTAACTTCATGTACTATACACATCCACCCATCTCTGTCTCTCAGATATTAATTCTGCCATTCATGGATTTCTTAAAGTTTTCAGTCAAATTTGGAACCTTAGTGGCCAGAACCTCTTCACTCATTCTCTCATTAATGAAACATGGTTTATTGTATAATACTATTGGATCGTTTCCTAGTTTAGCCATTTGAGAGGAACACAAATTAGAACAAGCAAGAATTAAATCATGGCTAACCAGTCTGGAACATTTTCAATGAGAAAGTTTCAAGAGTGTGCCTAATAAAGAGTTACAATTACAGCATCCTTTAAGTAATTAATGCAATTTCAAGGTGGCTAAATAGTTGGTGCTTTTGGAAGGGTTAGGGTAGGGACATAGGTTCATTCAATCAGGTCAGGGTACTCTGAGGCTTCAGAGTGGGACTGTTTCTAAAGTGGATGGTAGGATCATAGATATTTGCTATCTATATACATTGTATATACACTAGAGATATCCGTGTGCATATGAAATAGTCTATTAAAAATACTGAACAATTCAGGCAAAGAATATTATAACTTTTCTTTGATTAATGAATATATAAACAAACAAAACAAGCAAAAGCCAAATGAACAAAAAAAAATGAACTATATTTCATACAAATTTTCCCTAACAGTGAATTATTCCAGTTTCCAACCTTAACAGTTTTTTTTTTACACTACCTTGGTATACAACTTTTCCTGATTAAGGAACTCTTCTATAATAAAATGTAATTCCTGAGCACATTAGAAAACTCATCTCTAAAGTAAACAGTGTATTATTTAGAGTAGCAAGGTTATAATTAGCTTTCATCAACCCTCAACTTATGAAAGAGGCAGATCATGGAAAGTTGTAGATCTATCTTATTTTATCTCAAAACAATTTTTTTCTCCTTTTTGGACCAGGATTTCCAGTGATCTGCATTGCTGGAGAGAGATGTTAAAATCCCCACAAAGCAGGCAAACTTGCAATGGTCTAATTTCAAAAGCTGCTTACTTGCTATTCAACCCTACATCTTCTTCAGAGTTGGACATTTACATACATGACTGTTCTTCTTTCCTGAAAGCGATGGAGAATGAACCAAGGCAGTGACATGTAGCTAAGGTATAATGGGTATGCTACTTCCCCATGGAGAGTCCATGGCTGACATTCTAATAGATTACAAAACTCTTTCCTATTGAACCAAACAAAGGATTCAGAATCTATAACACAGTGCCTCAAAAGTCTCTACCAATCTGTTGGAGAAGACAAACTACATGGATCTATTTACCATCACTGGTGAAAGTTGAAGGCCATTTCCCTGAGTGAGTGGACAATAATGAATTTCCTAGCCACATACTCATAATCCTACTGCATGACTTTCCATATGGTGATGTCAGTCATCTGACTGGTAGCTTTTTGAGATGTTAGAGGCCAAATCTACCACATATGAGATGACTTTTCCCCAATTTTCTTAAATCAGCCAGAACAATAGTTCTCAAAAATTGGTATGCATTAGAAACACTTAGATACAAGTAGATTTAAGGTAGAGCCCAGCTGATTCTGGTATAGGTACTCTATAGTTTATGCCTTAAAAAAACTACCTAAGGATTGCTTCAATTCCTCTTTGGAGTTAGACTCTCTTTTTGGTTCCTCTTGGAACTTACAGGGGTACCACATACAAGGTGCAGTGGATATCTCTGCAAGTCCCCACTGCTCCCACCCGTTTGATTCGGATCTGAAAAGTGACACCAGATGGAAGATTTATCCTAATTCTTCCTGCCACTGATCTCCTCACTCTCTCACCCCTAGAACAATAAAGTACTGACACATAGTATTTTCTCAAAAACATGTTGAATGAATGGGTGCATGAATTCAATTTTACTTCAGGAAAGAGCGCCTAAGGAGTTGCCTGAGATGTGTTTCAGGGTCTTTCGAGGTCTTTGATTGGCATCACCTCTTTAAATACTTTAGCAGGAAAAAAATTATAAAGTTCTTCTCAGGAGTCCACTCCAAAGTCAGTGGTGTCAGTTGAGATGTGCTTAGAGTGACCTGATCAAGGAGAAATTCTGCTACTGATAATTGAGAAAAGCCTGGCTGTTAACTGAACCCAGGGCACAACCACTGCCTGACCATCTTGCTCTGTTGCACCACTTAGTAGGCTCTGTGCCTACTTTGAATGAAAGAACATAGGTTGGAGCAGATGTTTGCATGAGACCTGTCCAGTTAAAAAATTGCCTTCAAGTCAAATTAAAAATAGGATTTTATAAAATAGATCACATTTGTTCAGTGACAGTTATTCACCTGTCTTTGCATCACTCAAGGTCAACGTTGCCAGATGCTTTTTTAGTTGAAGAATTGGCTATTGTTTCCCATTATGTCTTTTTACATTTTAATGCCATATTCTCAGCTGGGTCTCATCCTGCATAACTGTAAGACTTCAACCTGACATACCTCAGATTGGGAAATAAGGCATCTACTATCACGGGGTCCACCTTCTCTGGGGACAAGTGAACTGTCCAGATACGTGGGGAGCATGCTTTGAAATAATGCCAGATTAAAATTTTTTCAGCTTTCATCTCATTTCAGTTCAGTACATATCTACTTAGCACCTGCAATTTACCAGGCTTTGTGTAAGACCCCGGGGACATAGTGGTGAATTATACAAATGTGATCTGGCCTCATGGAGTTTTTAATCAAATGTAGGATTTCTTTCCTCTTTTGTGCCATAGAGCCCTTTTGAAGTACAGTGAAGCCTATGAACCCCTCTCAGGATGATATTTTTAAGTACATTAAATACATAGGGTTATAAAAAAATGATTATGAAATTATAAATAACTAAATAACTAAAATATTTGAAATAAAAATATGTACTTCTTTATTAGTGTATTAAATAAATTTTTGTAGCACATCTAACAACTACCATAATAGTGATGAGCATAAATATTTCAAGAGATCAGCAGTAACTGTTATGAAATATCTGTGCTCTACTGTTGATAAAGTCATAGCTATTGCTAATAACACTGTGTTTTGTTGCCTCCCTTTATTCATATTGTAAGGAAATGATAAATTTCAGTTGGAAGTTAGTGAAAAAAATGTAATTTTTTCCCCAATTAAGTCATGAACTGTGCTCCCCATCCCCCACCGTTCATGCCCTGAATTTTTATCTATAAATCACTTGCAGGTTTGTCAAGTCAGGTTAAGAATTCCCAGTAGTGGAATAGACAATGAATTTGACAATTCTACTACTGTATATATGAATCGGTTCTTCTGTTACCCAAGGATATATATATATATCCTTCTGGAAATAAAATACAATGCATAGTAGGTGTTGTGATAGGAGAGTATAGGAGTTATTATAACACTTAATCTAGTGATGGGTGGATGAAGGTTGAGACATTTGGGAGAAGTAACAGGTAGGTTGGGACATAAAAGATAGTAATATTAAAGCAACAGAAGGGGTATAAGGATTAGGGAGTAAATATTGTTTCAGATAAATTAAACCATATGTGCAAACTCCACAAAGAAAAATAGAGCATGTATGGGAGGGATGGGAGAAGTTTCCAGAGCTGGACTGTGGAGTGGTGAAGGAGCTGTGGTTGGGAAAGGGTAAGAGCTGAGACTGAAGTGGTGAAGACACCAGATCATAATGGAAGGTAATCTATGCTAAGGAGTTGGCCTTTAGACTACGACCAGTGAGAAACCATTGTTGGTTTTCAAGAAGTGTGTTTATTTAGAAGATTACTTTGACTGCTGTGTGGAAAGCAGATCACAGGATAAAGGGAAAGTGGCAGAGAGACAGTGGGAAGGCTGTTAGGCCAATTTGGTCACTGATTTGATGTGAGAGCGAGCAGAACTCTGGATGTATGATGGTGCCTTTTACAAAAATTGAGATTGCAAGAAAGAGATATGGGTTTAGGGAGAAGGAGAAACGCTAAATTTGGTTTTGAGCCTAGTAGATTTTATGTGCCTGTGAGAAATTCAAGTGACCACAGCCAGTATGCAGTTGTATATCTGCATGGAATCTGATGGACAGAAATAAAATATAGGCTGGAGATGTAAATTAAAATAATCTTTTTCTTGTTGGATATCAAACCTAAGATTCTAACACTGGTGAAAAACTATATTGAAGCACATATAATTATTGTGTAATTATTTTAGAAAACTACTATTTAATGCTATGTATCAGGCACATACCGTCTTTGAAAAGTTATATGATCTAGATATATTTGTGCTAACTTTGCAGATAAGAAATCAATACTAAGAGAAGCTAAGTCCTTTGTCAGTCATATTGGTGAGTAAGAGACAAATCAGGTCCTCTGTAACCCAAACTCATGCTCCTAAATACTGTGTTCTAGAGATTTCTCCAACTCATTGCCCTCCATGAGGAAAAGGTATAACATTCCATTTACAGAAAAGACAATATAAATTTCAAACTTTCTCTTTTTCTCTCCTTAAAAAGTCAAACAAATTTTCCAGTATTTTCTGCATATTTTTCTTTGAGGGCACGAATTATACCTAACAAAATTTTTTTATTCATTTCATTAGTTGTGTCATAAGTACTCAGTCCATATTTATTAAGTGAATGGAAATACAAGTTTCACCCGAATTAGATTCATTAAGGAAGAATATGCACAGAAATTTTATGAGTTAGATAGAATTATGTCAGATACAAGAGGCATAAACTCATAAACCTGATTCAAACTAGTTTAAGGGGAAGAAACGGATTCTTTTCTAAATAATTGAAAGTTCTCTTCAGGATAACAGGATCGAAGTATTGTCAAATGATGTCTCTGTCATTTTTCCCCATGTCGGGCTTGTCACAAGGCTAACCCCAGGAACTCCAGGTTGACATCCTCTCGAATTCATTTGCAGGAAAAAGAGCTTCTTTATTCCATTTCAGTACGATCGTTTGAATTGCATGACTTTGGCCCGGCTGGGATCACAGGCTCAGTTTGAGACCAGAGGAAAGACTCAGATGTCGAGCTGGGTCTGAGTCACAGGTCCAACCTTCAAGTGTGGGCAAGGGTGATGGTCCTCCCCAAACCATATGCACTAAAAGGATTTGAATGGTGGGACCTCCCACAATATGCAGCCTCTGCTAATAGTAAAGAGAGAAATATGTGCTGGGCAGGCAAAAACAACAGATGTCCATTACATTTGGTCACAGCAAAATAAGATTCTGGTTTGTCACAAAGAATGCAGTTTTCATATAAATATCTTTGTGTCTAGAGATAAGAATATTTCAACAATAGTAAGTTCCATAGTTAACTATTCAATCACCAGGTGTTTTGTGATTTTGCTTTGTGATTTTAACTGGAATTGAGTAACATAACCAAGACATAAAAATTTTAAGGGCACCTAACTGCAAAAAATAAAAACAACCATAAGCAATGTCATCTGGCCTACTGTCAGGAATTTCTAAAACTATATATTCTGTGATTTAAAGAAAAAAAAAATCATTCCTGACACCAGTGTAACTTCTGTGCAAAGAATAAGTGACTAATCTTAGAACAGAATAAGAAAACTAACCCTCATTATTGCAAAACTATTTGGTTCCTGAGTCTGGATAGTATGAGTTATCACTGTTTGGGACACCTATAAAGGTTTTAGGCTAAAAATTCTCTATACATTAGGTAGGATAACTTTTACTTTTTGGTATAGCCTCATAAACATCAATGACATACACAATTATGTAAATGTAACATTTAACAAAATAAGAACAAAATTCCATCCGTTAACGATGAACTATAGCATTCTCAAGATGTGCGACAGTGTTAGTTTTGTCTAGAAGTAAAGTAAAAGCATAAGAAAGAATAACTAGCTACCTAATCAAAATCATTAGGCAAATATGTTGTCATCATTAGCACTGTATTTCTGTGTGCCAGTATTCGGATGTCTCGAGATGCTAAATGTCTAGACATTTGTTAAAGAGTGAGTTAATCTCACAGCAGAGCAGAACAAAATTAGACTGAGGCTTTTCTTTCAGTTTTTCTTTTCTCCTTCTTTCTTTTTTGTTCTTGGCACCTAGAGAGAGATTAATTAAAGAAAGAACAATAGGAAATTGTTCCAGGAAACTGATAAAAATAAACATTTCAAGATCAAGAGAGGGTAATTAATAGGATATAGCAACGCTCATTGAATACCTACTATGTGCATGGAATTTTGCAACTAGGAAAAAGAACTTTTTATTCTGAAATAATTTTAGACTTACAAAAGAGTTGCAAAGAAAGTATAGAGAGTTCCTATTCTTTAGCCACCTTTCCCTTACATTAACATTTTACATACCATAAAATGTTTACCAAAATTAAGAATTAACTTTGGAATAACGCTATTAACAAAAGTACAGACTTTATTTAGATTTCACCTTTTTTTCCCACTGATGTCATCTTTTTTGGTGTGTTCCAGGATCCAATCAAGGAATCCATAGTGCATAATTAAAAAAAATACATGTGTGTCCTTTAGTTTGTATGACTTTCATGTAAATTAAATAACAGACACTAAGAACTTATTAAGATTCTTGGTGTCGGGATCTCTGACATTAGGTGCTATAATTTTCTTATACTTCACTTTGCTTATGAATTCATAAATTTAGAAATTACATTGGAGATATTTTTTCCTAAATATCTTTACTAAAGTATTTTACATTCAGACTTTCAGAAATTTCCCTTTTAAAGAGTACGATATAGCCAGTTTCACAACCTGTATTGATCCAAAACTAGTCAGTCAATATAGTACTAATGGTATTAGATTAATTCAAAAGAGAGATGTGTCTTTTCCAAGATTCTGAACAAATGAACAAACAAAAAGTAGTCAAACAGATCTCGTGGTCATTTGCAACCTTGCATCCATTCCCACATTTTGATGTACCTAGATTTTGGGGGGGAAAATTACCTCTTCCCCTTTGGGAATATTCTTGGTGAAAGGGCAATTGCTTGTGACTATTTCACACTGTAGAAGATGAGGGATCACCTTTACTTTCCTTCTACCTGGAGAGAGCTCAAGACCTAAGCTCAGCCAGTTGCAAACTTTGAATCCTGAGCAGATAACATAAAGATGAAAAGACTGCCAGAAATCTGCAGCCAGTTCACCAATTTCTACTATTCAACTCAGATTCCTGATGACCAGTCCTCTCTTCCTGCTCATTTCTAAGCCAAGTTCTCTAGTTGCCCATTAATTCTGTGAGTCACCACCTCAAATTTCTTTCCAATAAATTCCCTTCTACTTAGATTGACAGAATTGGTTTTTCTTGCTTATAGCCATGTGCTCTAAGCAAAACATACAAAATTTCTTGTCTTAGCATTACTAATTCCTTACATGTTTAGAATGCTTTGGAGGGCTTCAAAAACACTTTCTTATCCAATCCTTCCTTTGTTTAAAACTCTGAGCAGCATCTTCTAGTTTTATGGGCCTAGAACCCAGTACTACTCTTTTGGTTATATTCATCCTACTTAGTTTTTGCTGTCTGACTTCTCCCCCAGATGACATTCTCCATGCAGGTGGGGCCTCAGCCACCCACATCTCACATTGTGTTGGACACATAGCAGGTACTCAGATGGAAGGGAGAGAATACATGACTATGAAAAACATATCTCCCAGTAAGTATACACTCTTTACCACTATTCGTGAGAAGTCACATTTTTACTTTCGTGACAGCTATTTTAACTTCTGATGAAGAGCCAACATTTGTGTCCAATCCCATGTTAGCAAAAGCAGATGTTATTTCACCAAATATTGAAGAAGATCACTTTAAAGGTGCCCGAAAAATTGTCGCCATGTAGGTTGAAAAGTGTTTACCAATTTTGACTTCATCAAATAGGCCCATATTATTATTTGGCCTAGGATGCTTTAGAAGGAAACCACTTCCATATGCTATGCTGAATTTTGTGATAGACAATTAAAACTCTTAAGGGTGACGCTGTGTTTTCTCTAGAGTTAAGACATATTCAGAATCATGGGCTAGTAAGTAGGGGGAAAATTACAGACAACCAAAGACATAACAACACTGTTTAGCAAACGAGGGTGATGTTTACAACAGGACTGAATGTGACAGCTTTCAAAGCATTATGTATATTTCTAGGCATACACATGTATAGCTCTGACAGCATGTCAGTTATAATTTTTGTAATAATGTGGATATAATTTATTAGAATTCAAATATAGAGTAAACTGAGCATGTGCTTTGGCCCAAAGTACTAATTTGTCTATTGCTGACAGTTTTGTATGTGTTTTAAGTAGAAATAAAGACATTATAATTGAATAAACGTTTTCCCCTTGCTAACCATGCCCTCTCAGGGTTAACAGCAAGCAAATGGAATAATGTGGAATCTTTACAAAAGTAACCACAAATAAGACAACCATGGGGAGAGGTGGGTTTCAGCTTTCCTGGTTGCCTGCCATAGAGGTTTACTCATATGTGATTGATTGCCCTGGTGAGTAATACCAGTTGGCAGACATTAGTAACACTTTGTCTTACTTTTGGTACAGTTGTTAGCTTTCCTATGTTTAGCATGTTTTCATATTTTAATAAGAATTCTGAAGCGCTGTGTGTATGTGAATACATATATGTGTGTGTGTGTGTGTGTGTGTATGTGTGTGTTCAGCATTAGCCTGAAACCTGACACTTTTGATTCTGGAGTAATTTATAGCTTCATCTGTATTTGACATAACTACAAGATGCTTTCAACATATGGAATTATGCTTGTAAAATTTAACCTTATTACATTCCTTTTCCAGCCCCTGTGCAATTTTATACACATTTTACTTTGCATTTTAAACATTTTGATTATATATTGTTAGTAGGGTTGGCATGGTTTTGCAGGAGACACAGAGGATGGGAGAAAACCAAGAGATACGTGGAGCTGTTTTTTTGTTTTTTTGACAATTGACCAGGAGTCTCCATTTCATTTATGAACCGAGATGGATGAGGTACCAGCCTGAAATCCTCTGTGATTTCGCCAACAACATGAGTACCAAGAATGTTTTTACCCCTGCACTAAAGTGTCCAATGAGGTGTTGGAAACATGTGGGCTCTTCCAGTATTTTGCGTGGTGCACTCACTCCCTTCTGGGAGTTGGAACACGTCCACCAGGCGAACCATGTGAAAGGCATGAGCCTTCAACAATGGTGTGATGGAAATTTAAATAGGCAAGGACCTGCGCCAAGTTTGCAGAGTATTGTTTTAGGCTGACTTTAGCGCAAACCAGTGAGTGGCTTGGCTTGCTTACTTCAAGGCAGAAGTTGAAAATGGCTTAGGGTTGGCTTGAAAGTTCTGGGAGTTTCTAGATACTTAATAAAGCGCCCCCATATTCATCAGAAGATGGTTTTAAAAACTGGCTTGGTCTAGGAAATGACACAAAATACCCCCAAGAAAGAAGGCTCTGGATGGTTTTAATTCACAATGACAAACTGTAAATAAAGTTAAGTGGATGATAATCCATTCTGTATTTGCTTATTTCAGTTTATTGCAGCAGAGAAGTGCATTTTAAATGCTTTATTATGCTCTTTATGTGGAGTTCAGTTAACATTGCCTCGGGCCCATGAGTAGGGGAAAGTTAGAGGATTTTCTTAAACAAAAGAGAGGAGAGCTTGCTCCTGAAGTAGGTTTCCCAAGGTCATGAACATTTCTAATTATAATTCTAATGAAACATAAGGAGATCTTCCCAGGAGATCATTACTTGGTAATTTTTCAACAATAGCTATACCATCTTCTTCCCTATTTGGAAAATACAGAAAAATGGCCCATCAGTGTCCTACCAGAGATTTCATTTTCATACTCCGTATTTCTGAATCCCTGATTAGTTCTCTGACAAGCAGCACATTTATATACAGTATGAAATATGAGCGTTATCTGTGCCTTGGTCTTAATTTAAAATTTGCATTATACAGTATTTATGTAGACCTTTTCTGCAACCTTTCAAGTACTCAAACAAATGATTCTCCATTAAAAGAATTTATCTTGAAATATCTGTCTGAGCATTGTAAATAGCATGTTATAGATCACACGTTTATTTAGGCAAGTGAAATACAACACCAAAAGCTATCACTGAAAAACTAGGCCAATATGGGCATTAAAAATATAGCACCAT
This sequence comes from Pteropus medius, assembly GCF_902729225.1. Lineage (NCBI taxonomy): Eukaryota > Metazoa > Chordata > Mammalia > Chiroptera > Pteropodidae > Pteropus > Pteropus medius. Next base: position 4,956,785 of record NW_024353908.1, read on the forward strand.
ATATCTTGGGCAAGAAAGTTCTCCAGAACCCACGTGCGATGATGGGGAATATTTAGACTCTAGCAAAGATTACGTGTTTCTTGATTCATCTCACAGTGCAAGTCAACTTCATTTGCAAAGTGATAACCTATTACCATAACTAAACCGCCTATTGCATGGAGGCTCAGAAATAAAATAAAAAGATTAGCCAGTTATCTTATTTACATATATTGAATTGCAGTAATACAGCCCGATCTCTGCCTCTCATTTGATTCTAATTAAAGCGTAGCAGAGAAACTGCAATCCACACAAGAGCTTATTTTAATAGTCAGAGCTGGCAAAGTCCCAATATCACAATGTAGCAATTAACAGCACGGCTGTATTTGCTATTCATGGTTTGATGTAAAAACTTGTTTATTAAGATGGGCTGGAGGCGCTGGTGTGCAATAGACCTGCATGTAATTAGATTCCAATTATTTGTCTGTTTCTGATATTGTAAACTGGCACTTAGCACATCAGTTAAATTGACACACGGCGCTGCATGGTTTACTCGGTAATTAAAACATGTTCTGTTAATTAGATGATGACCACTTTATTTCAGGGCTCTTGTGTTTGGGTTTTCTAGTGTGCTCTGTTTGTATCATGAGCCACCAGACGCTCCTCTAATGAGTCCTTGTTTTGTTTCAATTACCACCTGCTGTTCAAAAGCAAAGCTTGTTTTAACTAAACAAAATTAATGCTTGTCTCTTCCTTTGTAAGAACTCAAACGTTAGACAAATTAATACGCTTATTATCGAAGTGCTAAGCTCTGGTTTTAAAGACTGCTAAGGCAATTAGAAGAAAGTTATAAAATGTTGTAGAGTGCGGCATAAATATTGTTTAGCATATTAAGAGGCATTACAAACAATGAAATATTTGCTGGAGTTGAAAGAAAGCATAGAGACTTAGCCACTCCACCCCCAAATTAAATTAGCTCTTGCAATTTGCAAAGGGACCCGGAAACTAAAGATACCAGGGACTTCGGAAGAAAAGGAATTGAATGAAGTTAGGCATGAAGGTATGTGGCATGGCTATAAATAAATCTGTGAATGATATTGAACCATCCTGGATTGTTTCCAAAACTATGTGTTTGCTGCATGTTCTCTTACATGATATACGTTGTTTCCATGCTAAATAGTCATTGAAGCTGTTTAAAAGTTTCACTGCAAACTCCAGCAAGAAGGCCACTTTGCATTTTCTGGGAGGTTAGGGCTTGTTCTATTAACTAAGCTTCTTATTCCACAGCTACCTCCACGTCAGAGGTTCTTCCTATCTTTACCAGAACATAGTTCATCTTACAGAATCTCCACAGCCCTTCCCATCCCAACAGCTTCTCATTTTATACCATGACATCATGACTATTCTTCCTGTCCAGAGTTGAAAACTGTGATGATGCAAGGCTAGGAAGCAAAGGATGACTAGTTATTTCCCAGAATACCTTCTTCACCAGATTTGAAGAACTCATTAACGAGGCTAATAAAGTGATATGAGACAAATAAGTCTCTGGTAGGTGTTTAAGAAGCTATAAGGCATTTTAGAATGGCATGCAAAACTACCAGTTAATTCCTTTCCATTGGTATCAAACCGGGCAAGTCAATAGCCAGGGAGTTGACCTATATAAGATAGCCAAATGCAAGATAACTTCAAAGATATTCCAATGTACTCTTGTAAGATGCAATTCAGGGTTATTCAGGGTTCATGTTAATGTGCTTTAGAGTTAATATTTGCCATCTTTAGGAAAACACATAAGCAAATCTGGAATGAAGTATTCACAATGTGTTTTTTTTTTGAAAGGTATTTTAATTCCGAGGCAAATCCTGTTGCCTACAATTGATTTTATTCATACAAGTGCATTGTAGAATTTTTTAAAAATTTATTTTTATTTTAAAAATTTATTTATTTTAATTATTTTCAAGTATGCAATACGTTGCTTTAGACATTTATATAGTTTGTAAAATGATCCCCCAGTTGCTCCCTCCCTCCCCTGACCCTCGACCTAGCCAACATATTAATGCTAACTATATTCTCTATGCCATGTTCCCCATCCACATGACCATCCATCAGCTACTAATTTGTACTTCTTTAACCTTTCACTCCATTCCCCCAACCTTCCCTCTCCCCTCTGTCCATCACCAAATTGTCCACTATATTCGTGAGTGTATTGATTAGTTATTCTTTTTATACCTTAGATTCCGCATATAAGTGAAATTATATAGTGTTTATCTTTCTCTGTCTGACTTAAATACCTTCTAGGTCCATCAAAGCAATATCTTTTTACATCCCCTTCCTTTTTATATTAGGAGTCTTGTTTTCTTACTTTTCTTACCTTTCACTCTATCTTTTGGTTGGACTACTTAATTCTTTTCCATTTGAGGTACTTATTGATAGGAATATAGTTATCACCATTCTTTATTCCCATTTTTAATAATGTTCTTTCTTCTCAAAGAAGTCCCTCTAACATTTCCTGTAATACTGTTTTGGTGGTGATAAATTCCTTTAGCTTATTTTTGTCTGAGAAGCTCTTTATGTATCCTTCAACTCTAAATGATAGCTTTATTGGATAAAGTATTCTTGGTTGTAGATTCCGGGTCTTCATCCTGTTGAATATTTTTTGCCAAGCCCTTCTGTCTTGCGTAGTATCTTTTGAGAAATCAGCTGTCAGTCTTATGGGTGTTCCCTTGTAGGTAACTATCTGTTTTTCTCTTGCTGCTTTTAATATTCTTTGTATTTAACCTTTGGCACTTTATGATGTGTCTTGGTGTGGGCCTCTTTAGATCCCTGGCTTTTGGGATTCTCTGAGCTTCCTGGGATTTTATGTTCATTTCCTTCACCAGGTTAGGGGAGTTTTCCATCATTATTTCTTCAAATAGCCATTCAATATCTTGATTTTCTTCAGGTACGCCTATCGGATGAATATTTGGACCCTTAATATGTCCCATAGGCTCCTTAAATTATTTTTATGGTCTTGCATCTTTTTTCTTGCCGTTCTGATTGCGTGTCCTTGGCTTTCCCATCCTCTAGATAGGGCATTTGATCCTTTTCTTTATTCACTTTGTTTATTCCTTTGTTTATTCCATTCAATATACTTCTCACTTTGGATAATATGTTCTTCATTTCAGACTGGTTCCCTTTTATAATTTTCATTTCTATTTTTATGTTTTTTGTTGAAGTTCTCACTGAATTTACCTAAATTTCCCAAAAGTTCTTTGATCATCTTTATAAGCAGTGTTTTGAACTCTGTCTCTGTAAGATTAACTGACTCCATTATACCTGGATCTCTGTTCTCTTCTCTCATATGGTTTCTGTGTCTTTATTTTCCCATTTCGGTGCATTTCCATGTCTGTTTCTATGAACTAAGTAAAGCTCTTAAGTCTTCCGCTCTTATTAGTGTGGATTTGTGAAGTAGGTGTCCAGTGGCACAGTCCTAAGAGGGGTTGAGCTGCAGGCCAAATTTAGCCCAAGCCTCTGCCCCTCTGGGGCCACCTGTTAAGATTCAGCGAACAATCCACAGATGCTGTGCTTATAGTTGCCTCAAAAGGCCACACCAGAAACTGAGGCCAGCTGGCTCCAGTCTGAGTTTAGGTGCTGCTCAGCAAGGAGCACTTGACTTGCTGAGGATGCACCTGGATGTGGCTTGGGCGGGGCCACAAGCTGGGGGAGGTGGGATTTCAGGGAATCCTCTGGGCGGAGCTACCTCTGTTATCCAGTTTGATGAAGTCACGGCATAGTGCTGTGTCTGGTGCACTGGTAGTGGGGAGGGCTCAACAGAGAACAATGGATACTGATGGCCCTACTGTACAGAGCAAGTCTCACTTCAGCCCTCATTCAGACAATGTCTCCCTTTAAGTCTCTGATGCCTCCTGTGCACAGCCAAATTGCCGCCTGTGCTCAGAGCAAACAGGTCTGTCACCGTGAAAATCCACTCGTGGGTGTGGCCCATTTATGAGGCTTCTGCTGCTGCCGCAGCCTCTGTCTCACACAGCAGCTCAGGACTGGGCAGCCCCATGTCCTTGCCCTGTTCTACCTTCTGCTGTTGCAGGATGATTTCTTGGATTTCTCCCTAGTTGTATGGCTTGTTCATCTAGATCCCGGGTGATTTTTCCTTGCTGCTCCTTGTTTCCATCACAACTTTGATTTGGTTGCCAAAGGGACGAACAGAGCCTCTATCATCTGTGCCATTTTTTTTCCTCCACATTCTAGAATTTGACATTCCATTTACACCAGAAATTCAACAAGACTAATGTCACAACATGAAATGCAAATCTGAGCTGTGGATATCAGCCCCCAAGACCATGGCCCCATCAATGAAGGTGATGATCTTATGCACAAAAATAAAAGGCCACACTTCCTCTTAGATATTTAATTGAAAAAAAATTTACAGTAGCTGATTTCTATACCTCAGGGGTACATTTCCAAAGCAATGGGCGGTAAGTGAGCTGCAAGACTTCTATTGATATTAATAGCAGTCGTGAAGCTAAATCACTGAGCACCACTTGGCAAACTTATTCCTTAATGCTGCAGTTGCCTTAAATTAATATTTTACAAAGACTTAAAGTAATTAGATGGTGTCTTACTAAATGCCCCATTTACTCATTAGATATTTCAAAATGCATCTTTTGCTACAGGTCCATTGGGGCACATTAACTGCTCTAAAGTATATAAATGACTTCGGTGGGACTTTTTAAAAAATGCTGGTGCAGGGGAGGGGCGCAGATGCTCACTGCTGACCAATTAATGTTGGCCTACTAAGGTACACACTGTTGGGACTCTAGGGACATGACTTGATCATGACTATCCAAATCAAGGAAGCAATGAATTATTTTTCAACCATGTCTCATGTATAAATTTTAGATATAAATCTTAATTTATGTACTTGAGGTAGACATTTGCTTTTTTTTGGCCTCCTAAGGTTGATTCTCCTTTGTGTAATTTCCTGTGTAGAGTCTCCTCCTTGCCCATTTACGCCGGGGTAAGTTGATTTGAGTTCTGGAGTGAGAAGGCCAAATAAGGCTCACACTCTTGGCTATAGCGCCTGGTTCCCAGGTGGGCATCTTAAACAGGATAGTCCAATCTCTGAAGCCAAGGATGTTTGTCCAATAGTTGAAAGAAGAAATATTTTCTTTTCTGTTAGATGTGGGCCTGGAGGGAAATAGCCCCAATAGTTGTTAGTAGGCATCTTTGACTACATCTTTTGAACAAAGGGCCAACCCAGAAGAAGCAGAGGCAACAGATGGAACTTGATCAAATTATGTGTGGCCTTGTATCTAGCCAACTCTGAAGTCAGTGCCATGCCTAGATTTATGTCAATCATATTTCCTTCACTATCTACACCATTCCATTTTTTAGGTAGCACCTAAGCCAGTTAAAGGTGAGTATTTTCGCTTGCAGATGGAAAAATTAGTAACTGATACAACCTACCTTTTCACATCACATCATCATGCTATTTTACTCCTTTGGGTCCTGAAGCTCAAGAGAAGAATCTCTAAAGACAGATTCTCCACATGGGGTACAGGATGGATTTTAGAGGATTATTCAGTTACCTGAAATCATAAGCAACATTTTATGCTATGTGCATTTTTTCTGGATAGTCAAAATGATTGTCAAAATATTCCCCATCTCAAAGTTTAAGGACCCCTGTTAATGGTAACTGAAGTCCTGGAAGGTCAACGAGGAGAGGTGTAACTAACATTAAAAAATATTTTGTATGAAACCACCTACCTGCAAGTGTCAATTTTGTCTGACCTCAAAAATTCAAGAGAATATGTAGGGGTTCTCTGAAGAAACCTGTATGACTAAAAGAGCTTTTTAGAAATGGGAATTGGTTGTCCTGGGAGATACAGGAGGCAAGTTGGGACAATATGTGAATGAATGAAGTGGTGCTTTTTGAAAAAGCCTTAATAATTGGGTTGTTTTAGATTTTATTGCCTCTCTGGATGTATGATATGTATAGAATATACTGCATACATTGTTTTCCCCACATAAGGCTATACCAAAGGGTTTGTAGCAAAAAAAACAGGTATCTATAGACCCTGTTGCTCGTGAAGGAATGCATAGTCTCAATTTCAAATGCATTTAGTAAAGGGGATCACACCAAGCTTCTGTACTCAGAGAATAAATCCAGAACAAGACTCAAAATAGTCATAATGCCATGGACCAGGAGGCCAAGTCTCTTATATCATCTTCCCATCTTCTCTTATGTCAACATCTGTTTCATCTGATCTAGATGAAAACAGGTCTTTGCTACTCAGAGATGATAGTACAAAAAAAAAAAACCCAAAAACAAAGCAAAGCAAAACTAAACTAAACTAAAGCAAAACAAAAAAAAACCCCAATCCTCCCTTATCACTCACTTATACTTTGGAATTCTGCCTAATTATTGAGTCAAAAGCATGGGCTCTGGAGCCAAATTGTGAATTAAAATTCTGGCCGTATCACTTTCTAGCTATGTGACCTTAGACAAATGAATTTACATATCTGTAACTTCGTTTTTTTATCTAAAAGTAATAATAAGCTAAATGGCTGGACATTCATCTACATTTAGTAAAAGAGTAATTTTGTATGGTTCAAGCCCATACTTCTCCTGTATTAGTTTCCTAGGACTTATGTAACAAACTACTAGAAACTGGATGGTTTAAAACGGCAAGAATGTATTTTCTCACAGTTCTGGAGACTAGAAGTCCAAAATCATGGTGTCTGCAGAACCATGATCTCTCTGAAGGCTCTAGCAAAAAATCCTTCCTTTCCTCTGTCTAGCTTTTGGTGGTTGTTGGCAATCTTTGGCATTTCTCAGCTTTTAGCTGCATCTCTCTAATCTCTGCCTTCATTTTCCCATGGCACTCTCCCTTTGTGTGTGCATCTTTATATCTCTCTCTATATAAGTACACACTCTTAATCTGGTATGGCCTCATTTTAACTTGATTACATCTACAAAGACTCTATTTCCGAATTAGGTCACATTCACAGGTATTGTGGATTAGGTCTTGAACTATTTTTTTTTAGTGGATACAGCTGAACTCACCACACTACCTCATAGGGTTGTTACGAAGATTAAATAAATTAATGTATGTACATTAGAGTAGTGCCTGGCACATAGTAAGAACTTAATAAAGATCTCTATTGTTATTATCATTTTATCCTAGCCCAACCTGTCTTCATTTGACAAAGCTCCACCTCTCTTAGATCCTGGATATTTCCATGTCAACCTCAGAATCAAACTCCTTTTCTTTCTTATAGTCCCTTATGTACTGTTATTGGCCCAACCATATAATCTTTCATCATAGCTATTTAAAAAAAGATTTAGCTGCAGAATTCTCTCTTCAATGAAAATGTTGGAACACCAATACCTAAACCAGATGAAAGGGGAATTTCTCTTTGAGAAGGTGGGAACTCACAAGCACTATCAGCTCCCTGTTCACTGTGAACCTCATTGCTCTACACTCCTGTCTCCAATGGCACTTTTCTGAAGTGTAGAAGGGTCCAAAGAAGACAGTTCTAAAAACTACTCTTCGGTCATAAGTGAGCTCATTTCAAGCATTGTGGGAAAAGGTTTTCTTTGAACTCTTTTCCCCACTTCCTTTTTCAGCATTCATCTTCCTATCTCCCCGCCACCCTCAAGCTCCTGCGCCCCAACCATGCCAAGGAAGGATGGGTTTCCACTCTGGGCAGAATCGAAGATGTTGATTGTGCCACATTCATCACCATTAATCATAAGACTGGCTCTGTAACAAGGCCATGTTTAACACACGAGCCTATGCTTCTATGTGCCGGGATTTGCTTGGGATTTCCCTAGCAATGGTCATCCATAAGAGACAGATTTCCAAGATCTAAATTCACTTGTGCAGAAAGGGGAGCCCTTGCTCATAACTTGGGGTAAAGCTACATTCTCTTGGACCCCTTTATCAAAGCTCTGCATGAAAGGCACTGTTTTATCCATTCAGGCTGCTATAATAAAATATCACAGAAAGTGAGCTTATGAACAACAGAAATTTATTTTTTCACAGTTCTGGAGGCTGGAAGTCCAAGATCAAGGTGCCAGCATGGTTATGTTCTGGTGGGAGCCCTCTTCCTGCTTCATAGCTGGTGGCTTCTTGCTGTATCCTAACATGGTGGAAGAGGGATGGAGCTCTGTGAGGTCTTTAAAAACACTAATCCCATTTATGAGGGCTCCACCCTTATGACCTAGCACCATCCAAGGGCTCCACCTCCTAATACCATCACAATGGGCATTAGTATTTCAACATATGAATTTTATGGGGACATAAATATTCAAACTTTAGCAAGCCCTTAGGAAGAAGCCTAGGTAACATAACAATGCAAAGTTTTTCTCATTTGGTTATTGTTCCATGTATATAAATATACTGTGAGAACCTCTGGGGAGAAGGAATGATTACCAAGCCTGAGTTGGGATATTCCTCTGATGCCTAGCCAAATGTTATCAATTCCCTTTAAAGAATTCTTCTTCCTTTCTCTTCCAAATGAAATCTGTGTTTTTCCAAGGTATACTGTTTTGACTGTAGGCTTCTCTTGTGCAGGAAGTTGTTTTTCCAATATCTTGTGGACCTTGTAGCCACAGCAGGTTAGAGCTGTCATTAGGGCTCACCGCTTATTTCACATCATGACTTGACAACTCATTCAAAAGACCCATAATGTTATGGAGTCTTTCCTCCATCTCTGCTTTGTTTTCCTCTTTCCTTTTATACTCATACTCATTCTTATCCTCAAATTTCTGTTTTCGGTAAGTTAGAAAAGTTGAGTTATAGCTTTGTTTTACTTCTCTATTCCTTCTAGCCATGTGCTCAGGGTTATCGTCCCTAAACAAAAGTGGTCACAAGCTAAACACAAATATATACTAGTCAGGGTTCTCCAGAGAAACAGAACCGGTAGGATGTATATATTTATAGAAAGAGATTTATTATAAGGAATTGGCTCATGCAATAATGGCGGCTGAGAAGTCCCAAGATCTGTACCTGGCAAGCTGGAGACTTCAGGCTGCTGTTGTGTAGTATCAGTCTGAGTCCAATAGCTTGAGGGACAGGAGAGCCAACAGTGTTAGTTGAAGTCCAAAAGCCAGCAGGCTCAATCCCGAAAAATTGCTGATATTTCTTTTGAGTCTGAAGGCAGGAAAAGATTAATGTCCCAACTCAAGGCAATCAGCAGGAAAAGATTAATGTCCCAACTCAAGGCAATCCTCTTACTTGTGCAGGAATCAGCTTTTAATTCTATTTAGACATTCAACTGATTGTATGAAGACCACTCACTTTAGGGAGGACAATCTGCTTTACTTAGTCTACTGATTTAAATGTCTCTCTCATCCAGAAACATCCTCGCAGATGTACCCAGAATAATGTTTGACCAAATATCTAGACACTTCGTAGTCCAGCCAAGTTGTCACATAAAATTAACCATCACTAGATGGTTCTTACCTCTGAAAAAAACTCTGCAGACAGCCCTTACATTTATTTTTTCTTGCTGCTCTCCTTAGATTATTTTAAGTTTTCTAATTGGTTCCCTATAATCAATTACCTCATAGCAATTCATTCTCCACACACCTGGCAGCCTCTACTAATTCTAATAACTGGGTCACCTATTGATCTGCTTCTATTGACTATGTTTTCTTTTGATTATGCATCACTTTTTTTTCTTCTCATATCTCATGATTTAAAATTTTCTACTTGACTATGTAAAATGTAAAGTGTCTGAAAGATGAAAGGCATTGAGAACTAAGCTGTGGCTTTTCTTCTTTCCTTCTTGTGGAGAATGAAAGTGGAATGTTCCATTCTCCTAACCAAATGTGAGGGATTCAAGAGACTCTCTTGTAGAGACAGTGGGTATCTTTCAGAAGAAAGACTAGAAGTCAGTACACTCCCTGGTTGGACATTTGCTTTGGATATCACCTCTGCTGGTCTGTGTTTGTGCTATTTTGAGCTTGAAAAAATAAACAGGGGACAGACAACAAGGTGAAGAGAAAACAACAGTGAACCAGCTTATACTGCTGCAGTCAATGAGACAAAAAGAGTTGAGATTTATGTGGGTAAGTGGACCAACCAGACTTGCACTGTCTTGCCAGCTATTCACCTTAGAGGGCTGCTCTCCAAAGGCTGGCGGTAGAGAATAAGTGTGGAAACAGGGGAAATTGAGGCCTTAGAAGCAATCCACCATGGGGAAGTCTTAGTGAGGAGGACTCATGTAGGGCTTTCTGGAGAACTCATATATGGGTACCACTGTATAATTAAGGGATAGGAAAGGAAACATAGACAGGCACACTTGAAAGTAATTTTTGTACTATTTCATGACTTCACTACCTCATCAGGGTTCAGAATGCTTAATAAACTGGTTACATTTAAGTTTCTGTCTCCTATGATGAGCTATATAAGCCAGGGGTTGTGTCTGTCTTACTTCCTACTCCATTCCTGCTGCCTAGCACAGTGCCTGACACATAGTGGATCTCCATGTGTTCCATAAGTATATTTTGAATAAATGAACAAATCAAACAGTGTCCTCATTTCTTCCTAAACTCTCTCTTCACTTTATTTTTCTCGCTAGCAGTTTTCACATCTGACACATTATATATTTACTATATTTGGCTACTGCTTATCTTCCTCATAGACTGTAAGCCTTGTAACAAAGACGGGGGCAGTGTTTTGTCTTTTCACTGTGTGTCTCTAGGGCCTAGAGCAGTGATTAGCACCTAGTATGTGCTCAACAAACATTTTTTGAATGAGTCCTTTTGCTGCATGCTGTACACCAAAAGAAAATGGAAGAGGGGGCAAGCTAAAAAGATACAGTTGTGGCAAGTATGTGATATGTATTTTGGTCTTGCAGATAAAATTGGGGCAGGATAGAATTTATGCTAAAACAGTTTTTAAAAAGGAATTGTGAAACTACTTCAAAGGACCTTTATTTTATTTTCATAAATTTTAATATGTATCTTTACACAGGCAACTTTGCTCAAATCTTTTAAAAATTCTAACAATTTAATAATTCACTGTATGTCAAAGATAAAGAAAGAAACAATTTCTGATTGATAGGATTACACTGTAAAAAGTTAGCAGAACACCAAATATTTTAAAAACCAGTTGAAAAGACATTTGAATGTTGAGTAACATGAGGCATTATATAGTAATTACTGAATCTGCTTAAGCAGATATAGTGACTATTAGCTTTGGAGAGAGGATTTTTAAATAGTTTTAATATGCAAAATGAAACAATTTTATATTGGAACTAGAGAATTGTTTAATCTAATAATATACTTGTAATATGTATTTACTTAGAATATTTCTTGACTCATAGCCTTTCCTCCATCTTGATATAGGAAGGGCACCAAACCATAAGCCAGGTGAAGAATCACTGGCCTTGAGTAGTTTGTGACTGTTAGAATGATCTAGTTTTAGAGTGTTTATAAACAGGGCTTTGGCTGACCTTTGTCAGGGGTGCCGTTCATCACCTCATGGACAATGAAGTTAGTCTATGAATGTCTGTCTCCTAGAGAGGAAGAAGAGGCCATAAGCTTTTGCTTATGACCTTAAGCTTCATGTAACAAATATCTTCCCCAAGTAAGCAATGGACAGTCTGGTGAGCTCATGAGATAGCTCTTCACTTCCCTTTATAGTCTGATTAAGCTGCAGTCAACCTGAATATAGGATCCTTATCCCTGCTAGTAAAAAGGTGGAATCAAGGCAGGAGCATGAGTTATAACACTAATTTTTTTTTAGTCGAAGATAGTGGGTAAATGGAAGACATGCCTTTGAGATTTTGCTTGACATTCCTTAGATGCTTAGTGATAAACCTTAAGGCAATGCTGGACTTCAGGAACACCTATTTGAATAACTACATTTCCTAAAAATGTGCACTTTGATGTCAACAAGGTGTCGTTTCACCACGCAGGACTTTAACCAAAAAAAGAATCTGCAAGTGGCAATTTCTACAGTAATAGATTTTGATGAATATTTTTTCAAAATGTTCTGCTGATGCTTGACATCAAAACGAATCATGCCAGATTATATCAATCATGTTGTGTTACTTTAAAAAAAAGAAAAAACTCAGCAACCTCCAAACCACAATGTGGCTGTTAAAGATGGAATTGCAATGGAGCCACTGTAAGGAGATATCCATTTTTAGAAAGAAAAAACATACGGTAAATACTTAATACTTAGTGCCCAATTACCAAATTAAGAAATCCTTTTAAATTCTCTCTAAAAGGCAGAGAAGTTTTATATTTAATTTTTAAAAATGGGATATAACTCAGGAAAAAAGTATAATTTTCCTGGAATCCAAATCCTCACACTAATTACTAGTTGCAGAGCTTTAGTAAACTATTTTATCTCTCAAAGCCTATGTTTCATCAATAAAATGGGAATATTAATATCAGAGTTATTATGAAGAAAAATGATACAGCACACATAAAACTTTTACCACAGAAGCCTCACTTTCAGCAAATATAGTTGATCCTTGATCAACATGGGGCCCAACCTCCCATCTCATGCAATAGAAAATCCTCGTATAACTTTTAACTTCCCCAAAACTTAAGTTATCCCTCATTATCCACAGGGGTTGGTCCCAGGACCCTCTGTAGATACCACAATCTAGGGATGCTTGAGTTCCCTGTATATAAATAGTATAGATCAATGCATATTGTTGGCCCTCTGCATCCATATATTCCCAAGCGCGGATAGGAAACAGTACAGGTATATACTGAAAAAAATCCGTGCATATGTGGACCTATGTAGTTCAAACCTACATTGTCAGGGTCTACTATACTCACATGCCATCTACATTGTATATCTTGTTTGGGAAAACAAGAATTTATTATAATTTTTGCACGCTACTTAAAAATTTTTCAAGGTTCAAAAATATAACTGTTTTTTTCTAACATTGCAGAGAGGCAATGTAGTTTCACTGCAAGACACGGTTAAAAAAACGCCTAATTCTTTATAGCTCTCTCTTTAACCACTAGAAAATATTTACTCTACAAAAAAAAAAATTGTTTTTCATTGGATCTCTTGCAGCTTATTCTTGTCAAATGACTAGAATAAATTCTGAATTAAATTGAAAGTTGGAGAAACCAAAAAGCCATGGTGAATTGTAGAAGGGCCTTATAAAGCTTCTCAAAGAACACCACGATTTACCACCTGTTCCTACTTGCCTGCTTCATGAAAATTGGTGGTGTGCTTTGTGGGTAGGGGTAGATATGGGCTTTTTCCACTACGCAAGTTTTGCAGCATATGAGAGAAAGTCACATGAGAAGAAAAAAAGAACGTGGACTGCTTTGATGATGGTTGGCCATCACCAAGGAAACTGCTCCCTTGGTAACCGTGGTCAGTACATCTGTCTAGTTTCATTTCTAACATAGTCACTACCTTGGAAAATGTGTTTTAAAACACAAATACATAGGGAAAAAACAAATAAAAAAATAATGGCATTGATAAGAAATTTTTTTGTTTTCATGGCAAAATTGTTAGGACAGAGTTAAGGTGTTCAGCAGAACATGTTTAGGTATGTTAACTCAAAAGAAAACCAAAATATCCCCAGTTTAGGCCAGCCTGTAAAACGAAACAAATCTAAACCAGATAATCATCGGGTTTATTATTCACAATACACATGGGTTTAAGTGTTCACAAAAGCATTTGTAAGGAGCTTATTTCAAACACTGAGGACACTCTAGTACAGTTAAACTAGTTTGCATAACTCATTTATCTTAAAGAAAGATGTAGGAGGTAAAGAGTAGGAGATAAAAACTCTGTTTGCAAAGAAGGTAGAGTGTTAAGATCTATCAGAAATTAAGAAAGGCAACTCCGACGTAAAAATCTAAGATGGCAAAAAATATGATTCTATTTAAAAACACCTGATTTATCCACAGCTCTTCAGGAATACAATCGTGCAATATTTAAGGAATGCCTACATTGACTAGCCATTGACTTTAAGAGGCTAGAGAGAGTTAAAGTTTGAATTTGAAATGTTTGTGTAAAGAGGAAAAAAGATTTTAATATATATTGCCTACATGAATTTCATGGAAAATTTACTGTTTCTATGAAAATAATTTGTGAGTTACAATTAACACAGTGAATAAAATCTTCATTGAAATCATAATTTGAAAAGTTTATACCAAGAAGGAAAGGTATAAATTCCAAAGGAGTGCCTTGTTCAATTAAACACCTATATTACTATAAAGGGTTAAATAAATAAGGAAAATATATATAATGTAATATTTTATGTTCTGAAAACACTAGACAATGTGAGGAAATTGGGATAAGCTGTTGGGGTATGTTTTCATATGGACCTTAAAAAAAATAGTATTTAATGAATATTTGTTGTACTTTTTCACATCTTAAAGGAGACTATTTTAACATCACAGCTGACCAGGCAGTGGTTGTGACAGAGTTATCATCAGCTGTGCTTGCTCATGAAAACTTGCTGCATGAGAAAGTGTCAGCAGTTTAGAAGAAAGTCTTGGGAATAATAGTGGAGCATTCTTTTAAGGCTGCTAATAATATTCATGATGGCACAGAAGAAGAAAGTATACAGAAAAACACAAACATCAACAACTGCATCAAGGATGAATTCAGAAGAGTTGGAATATAAATATGCAGAAATTTTAGGAAGACTTTAACCAATTTATTTTACTTATGTTTTACTTTTTATGTTTGCACAAGTGTGAAATATGATAAAAATGTGTCTAAGTCTAAAACTGTTCTTTTGGTAAGTATAGAATAAAAATTCTAGGTGATAAGAAAGCATTACATTATAGTTTAAGCAGCACTGTTTTTTCTTTTTTAGTGATAAAAAAATGGCGTATCTTATAATTGACAGCATCTTACATTCAACGAAATATGGGACTGAGTTTAGACATCACCTTTTATTGTCTAAGAATTGAGACAAAATGAGGATGAGAGAAACTCACCAAGAAGGACACCACGTATCTCTCTCCTCCACCTCAACAAATGAAAAGCAAAGATAATAAAAAATATTCAATGAATAGCCAATTAGTAAAGACAAAAGTACAAAGTTGGTAAGCGCTTCTCTATGGCAAAGCACGCCATGATTAAACAAATGATTACATTGATTTCATAGGTGAACTTAGTGTTTAACCTTAGTCTGCGTCTGTCACATAATCTGAAATCCAATTTAATGTCTGCTTTGTACATCAAAGAGCAACACAGGTCTATGCTACATATTTTCTCAAAGGAAAAACTTAAAATAAAAAAGAAAAACTTTCCCATATAGTATGATTGATGTAGATGCATCAGGTACAGTAACACTAAATTTGGCAGGTTTATAGAGCAAGTTAATTTTCTTCCAGATAAATTATTTTTCAATAATGTCTTCAATGTCAAGCCTAAAAAGTTGTCTTTACAATATTGCCAGTCAGTTATTGTATGTGTTCTCTTTCAACTGTTTTATCTACCAGGATCTTTTTGTGCCTGTTGATTGAAGTCAATCCTGAATACATCCTGTTTCCCTGATCTATTTGACAGATTCTTAGGGAAACATTCAAGGAGTGCATCCTGTTTCATAATTCCATTACTCTGGTTGAAATTCCATTGAAATTCAGCAATAGGTAATACCAATTACAACTTTAGTATAACTTCCATTTTGTGGAAAGCTATTTTCATTTTGGCACATTAACTAGTACAATATGAAAATGAAAAATCCTAAAGTAAATATGAAAATCTGTATACCCTCTAGCTGATACTTCAAAGTTCATTTTCAAAATGTACTTGTTTTGAGATTCTGTGCAGCAGGAAAACTGTATTTACCAAACCATGTAGTACATTCCTAGACAGACACAATACCACTAAATCACTTGCCTTGCTTGAGAGTTTGGTTTTGAGCACTGTTCTTTCTTCATTGATAATATAATTTTTGGAGTATCCAGTAACTGCTGGCAAAGTTTAGCAATCATAAAACAATATGTAACACTAGGAAGGCCACATTCCCAGCCTGCCTTGCAATCGAGTAGGATCATGTGACTATATTCTGGTCAATAGAATGTGGACAGAAGTGATATATCCACTTTTAGGTTTCATCCTTCTGTTTCTTTGCTTGTTGGATGGTAGACACCAAAGTCCTAGGAAGGACTTTGAGATGTAACAGAAAGATGAGCAGTAAGAGCAAGTAGCCTGGATCCATATATAACTATGTAGAGCAGAGAAGCTCAGACTACCAATCCACTTCTGACTGTGCCAAGAGTAAGATATCAAATTCTGTTGTGTCAAATTTCTGAAATTCTGGAACTGTTTGTTAGAGCAGCTAGGGTTACTTAACCTGACCAGTATTGACAGTATAATAGAGAGGTCCCCACCTATGTTCCTTAGGAGCAGTACCAGACATTATATCATATAAATATATATCCTTTGATAGGAAAATATAATCAAAATGTATCTGGACATTTATTCTCTCACCTTAGAAATATGTTTGAGTGCCTATGTTACAAGCATGGGGATAAGTCCTGGAAATATAATAATGAGTCAAAGAAACATATTCTTTTCCTTGTGGAGTTTATAGTCTAAGAGGTAACTATTAGGCAATAGATCACACGTGTAAATGTAAAATTATAACCATGATCATTTCTATAACACAGAGACTCACGATCTTATCAGACACAAAAATAAAAATATTTTCTTTAAGTAGGAAGGATTCTGTGTTGAAGGGGACACATATGCAATTAGCATATGGAAGTCAGATGGCATGAGAAAATAAAAGAGGGCCAGAGTAGGTGGGGTAGAGAAAATGAAAGGAAATGGTATAAAATGAGCCTGAGTGAGAATGCAAGACCTAAACCAGTCTAGAGTAAAGAATTTGCTCTTCAGTCAATTACTAAATAATCAGATTTGCCTTTTGCTTTCGAAAAAAGTCACTCTAGCTACATCATAGGGAAATAGATTGAACATGAACATGTACCTATATTTACATGAAGAGAATATGTGATAATATAAGCATCAATATATGTATACAGCAGAAATAAAAGGAAATATAAAAAACCATCCAGCATGGAAAGTTTTTGTTTGGGATTGGATATTGTTTCGGTAAACTTTAGTTTCTTTTAGTTTTGTGCCATTTTTTCTTTTACAATTATAGATTATCCAGTAGTTTAACCCAACAAATTTGAGACTAAAGACATTTGACTCAGGCTAATGAGAACATTTGACGCAAATGAAATTGTAGCAAAATATGAGGCTGTTTTGAGTGAGATTTTTGCCATCGGGGCTTCTCACCCAACCCCCTTCGGGAAACTACAAGTCATCTATACCAGTCAAACAAGGGGATTCCCCATAGGCATTTGAATTCCCTGACTTTTATTCATGGGAAGACATTATGAAATCTCATTTTCTCGGCAGAATTTATGAAGCATTATGATCAGCGCATGAAGGAAAAAGACTTCCTCAGTTTCCTTGATTTATCCAGATTTTGGCACCAATGTCAATCTGTCTCAGACTATCTCCAAACCCTGAGAAAATTATATGCTGATTTTCCAAATCTTTTATACTGATTGTTTTTCTCTCTGTATATGAAACTACTACGACAGAAGCTTATGATTAAATAATTCTCTTGAGATGTTTCCTATATGACTCTGTGCCCCAGTCTGATCTCTTGCCCTTGTGATTTAGGCAGTTAAGCCTGGCAATTATACCCTCCCAATCACACAAACGTCAGTGTAGGTTCATACTGGCCCTCTCTCTTCCATGAATGTAAAGAGAGCTGGATGCTTAGCTCTTTGTTGCCTTTTATTTTTAGACATACTTCACCTTTCCAGAAGCAATATATAGAGAGAATGTAAAATAGGCGGCCCTGCATTAAGATGCTTCTAAAATATACTGTTTCCCTGTAAGAAAAAAATAGTTATTTTTTTCCAAGTAGTTATTTTCTAGGGTACAATTGTAGACCTTCAAAGTCAGGCTGTTAATTTGGAGATATTAACTTTTGAGTCACTTGACTAGTCAGTTTAGGAAGCAACAATTCTCTTAAAACTCTTATAATTACATTTGGACAAGTTTGCACATAGGACCACAAGTCCATCAGCTTATTATAACTATGGCACATTTCACACACCATCTTCATTATCTTGTGCTAAAGAAGAGAGCACACACTCTTCTGTGGGTAATTTTAGATTGGCCACTGACACACTCCACAGTGTTTATAAAGAAAACAAAACTTGGATGTTGGCCCTTTTAATTATAACTGGCAGAATTGCTACACCCAAAAATCACATAATCTCTTCACCATATTATATCTTTGAAGACATCTGCTTGAAAAGCAGTAACAAGGAACTTGAAATCTAAAAACAAACTTTGTACTAGATTGATTGGTTTGGCGAGCCATGCTTCTGAAGTACTGACGGATTCTGAAAGATATATTCCTGAACTTCAAGAAAAGTTTAAAATATGCTATAATGGTGCTATGCCGAATTATCCTTGGTCTGGATAGGTGGAGTAGAGTCTGCTATTAGAATGCATATTATTGCAAAGGAAAGTCCACTGATCCAATGGAAGATGCCATAAATTTCATGTCATTTCTTCATTTTTGTTTCACAGTTTCCAAATAAATTTCTCGTTAAATGAAACATTTTGATAAGTTCAGTGTAGTTTCACCTGAGAAATGATCACTCTTAAGATGCTATTTTCTAGGTGTTTTATAGAATATTTTGAGGACAACTGAGAACACTAGACATTCCACCAAATGATAAAAGCTGATCTATGACATGATCTTGACTAGTCATCAAATATGTACCCCTCTTTACATGGATTCAGACATGATCCGAGCTCTTCTTTGAGCACTTACACTCTGATCCTAGTCATTTACCTTTGGGTACATTATTTTAAGGCTCACAGAATTCCCAAACTCATAGCACTGTAACCCGAAAAAGAAAATGGAACAATTTAATTAAATTGTGCTCTGCAGATGAGTAAGAATCTCGTCACTCGTAGGTGACTTATGCACATGTATTTGAATTAAGAGTATGATAAAAAAAAAAAAAGCAACAATGCAAAAGACTGAACTCGTTGCCAAAATAAAATTGCCTACATATTACGCAGTTGTATAATTCATAAGGTCCCACCCTTCTTCCACAACTCTAGCCAAAGAATCTGTTTTTCCTTCCCAAACGCAGTGTTTTCTGGAACCCAGAACTAGCTGTTAAACACTACCATGACTTAAGACAGCTGCTGGAAAAGTGAAAGCAGTCTCATTGTGCTGTGTTAGTTTAACCAAAATGACTAACAAATTTTAACATTTAGAATATCGAATTGGACAAATATTTACTGCTCAGTTAGTAAGTTTAATACTCTCAATCCAAAATTACTTTGTTGGTGGTAATGCTTTGAACACTGCCTATATTTTAGACAAAGTGATTTTTTCCCCCGACTGTTAAAAATTACATGTATAAATAGGTACATCGCCTAAAAATTATAAATTATGTATATAATTTTTAAAAGTCAAAAACAGTCAAAAAGCTTCAAAGATGTTACTTTTTTTGGTCATTCTAATGCTAATTTTATTAGTTGAAAGTGTTTTCTCCCAATTGCTTTCCTGAGAAGCGCAGAGTAACGGCTGCTACCCAAGAGCACTGAACTGTTAGCTGTTAGTATCAGGGAAGTTTCCAGGTTCCAATATTTTAGCGCTTGCTTGAATATAGGTTGTTTTCTTTTTTTTTTTTCCTTTTTTTTCCCCCATACGTCTCCTTGCAAATACACAGGCTGAGAAAGTTAATCATTTTGATGTGTATTAAAAACTACATGTCTTCATATATGTAGCACAGATTTGGGAAACATTGTTAGAACTAGCAAACCACTAGGATAATAGAAAGTGTGAAAGTAAAAAAAAAATGATTACTGCACTAGGAATGATTTAGTTTAATGGAGCTAGTTCAGCATTTTCATTTTGTCTATATATGGTGCAGTTATTCAACGTTTTTTCTTTTTCTTTTTTTTTCCCTGGTAGGTCATGTCAGGGAGACTATGGCTGAAGAAAATCAGAACAGACAAGAGATAATGCAAGAGAAAAATAAAACCATCCTATGAGAATATCATTCTAGAAATTTCTGTTTGCCAGGCAATGAGAGTAGGATGTGTGGGCTAGATATATCTGGGTAAAGCCTTGGGTTCTCAGATCTTCCACAGACCACTGGGGGACAGAAGACGAGCAGGGGCTTTTCTAATTAGAAGAGTTAGGTGGCATGTGTTAATCTTACTTTCTTTGGAGTGTGTTGCTTTGTGCCCACAGATAGATGTCCGAGTTATAAGTTCTGGGTGATTTTTATGCAAGTCTGTTTGTTTTGCAAGATTAATCTTCTGAAAGTGTTTTCCTGGGCCAAGTAAAATCTTGATTGTTAAGAGAGGATAAATATATTTGTACCCACTGCAAATTAATTCATCTCAAAGGCCGCTAATGCACAGATTCCTCCCAGGCTGAGAGAATCTAGAAAAGCCTGCAACTTCTGCATGGCTTTCTCACATGTGAAGGAAGCAAGCACAACTGCTCTTTGATTCTCATAGGAAATGTAAAGATGTAATTTCTGCAGTGAGTAATGGTACAAATACAATTATGTTTATTATTATTGTATTCATGGCATTTAATTATAGAGGGAGATGAGTAGTCGGATAACAAAAGAGCCATAAACATGGGAAAGGCCCCTCCGCTCTTTTTAAATGAATGCCCTGAAACAACTGGGAAGAGCATTAACTGAACGCAAAGCAAAAGGCAGACTCTACGAGCCTAAGTGTTCACTTGGGGTTCGTCAAATAATGGACTATTGGCCTATTTTTCAAGCCACTTTTCTGTAGTAACTAGACATTTGATAGGGTTATGTTTGGATTTTGGTTTGAGTCTCTGCTGTGCCAGAGAAGATTGTCATCTTTTGATTTAAAGATAATAGAGCCAAACATGTGAAACTGTTCTGTAAAGAATCAACGGGTGACTCATAACCAAATATCAAAAAGATTTTGTCTACAGTTTGCTTTCTTACCTCACTATTGTGCTAAACTGATCAAATGACTAGTTTCCATTATAAACACTATATATTTATTTTATAAAAAGCTTGACATTCTTCAGAGATGAAATATAATGGTATCATAAAACTCAGAGGCAATTCTTTTCCCCTGAAGACTCAGAACATTTGCTGATAGTAATTTTAATTCAAAAGTAATTTTAACACACAAAAAAGATGAATCAATTTTGCTTGAGCATAACACTGGACAATTAAAAAAAACAAACACCAAACAGGTCTGACATAGAAAAGCAACAACAACAAATTATGAAGCAATGGAATTGTGTATAAGAGGACGAACAAAACACATCTAAACGTTTACAATGCAACTGACCATTCAAACTATAGATAATAAATTCTCAAAAATGCAAGTTAGAATTTTAAAATTAAGCTTCCCAATTGCCAATTTCAAAAAAAAAATGTAATGAGGTTAGAGTGGCCTTTTTATTATGCATGGTTTTGTGTCTTTGGATTTCAAAATTACCTTGCATGCATTTTAAACTTTGCTACAATTTCTGGACTGTTTTCATTTCTATTTAAAAAAGGCTAAACAGTAAGATGTGCCTCTGCTTTGCATTCTAATTGCACATAACTGATTTGCACGCAGAACAAAAAACTCATTTTCAGATTAAGAATCATGCACCAAGAAATAATTATTGTTCTACTAGAAAAAAACTATTTTCTTAGTTTCTCCTTTCATTTATGTGAACTATTTGCTATGTTTCCCCCAGGTTGATCTCTTTTATAGATCACGATGCATTGCTTTTTAGGGACTAAAATAATGCAAATAGAAACAAGGAACATACAACTGTTTTGACTACATTCTTCTGCTTGCAACATAACACTTGCCTTTTATTATTTTATCTTCAACAATCAAGGGGTGGCTAAATGGTTGCAGGTGGTGATGAAAATAAAAGCCATCCATCATTATTTATTAGGCATGAAAAAGATACACAATAATGTAATTTAATCTCAGAGCAGACAATTATTTCCACATATTGATAATACAATGTGAAAACTGTCATGAATTCTAATATGATATTTTGGCTTTATTGGTGCACCACAGTCAGCATGACAAATAATGAAATTGTATCAAAAAGAAAAAAAGGTAATTATGTGCATATGTCAATATCATGGGTAGAAAACATATCACCAAATTTTTAAAGCTTCTTCATTACTACTTGACCAAATCAAAAGTTTAAAGTAGAAAAAAAGTACATTTTTAGTTTTCACTATTAAAACATTATCTATTATATTCACACCACAACCTCTAATTTGAATAAATAGTAACTATGGAAGTATTTTATCATATAAAATTTTGGAAGACCAACCAGTCTGCTAAAATATTTGCAAAGAATATATATATATAATATATGTAACATATATATATTATATATATACACACACATATATATGTAATATATATATGTAATATATATATAACATGTATATTATATATATACACACACATATATATGTAATATATATATGTAATATATATATATAATATAGTCAAGATTATAACATGTTCTTTGGTTCACATTAGTCTGGTAAAAATCTGAAGATAAAAAGTCTGAGATCTCTACTTTAGTAGACACATGGCTATTAAATGTAGCAAAGAACATATATTTTAGCCAAATAAAGTAAGAAATGTTTGAAAATAAATATCTTTTGTTAGGAAAAATCTTAATTGATGAAATGCTTGATCAATAAAAGGTGAAGGCTAGTTTTTCATTATGTTAAATGTTTCCTATTTCCACTTGGTTGTCTAATTCTGCCTCCAAATAGGTCTTGGTAGGTGAAAATATTATGATAACGACAACAACAACAACGGCAACAATGAACTTAGTATTTGGTCTCCATACATGGAAATCAAAAGCATTTTATGACATATTTGAATAGATTCTGGTTTCTGCTGGAAGAGCAACCATGATTAGAGACTTTCCTAGTTAGAAATAAATTAAATGGTTTTCAAAGTACCTGTTCATTATGCGGTGTTCACACACAAATATACACACATTCATTCTATAGCCCATATACACAGCATGGTCTACGCTTTCTTGAAGACTAACTTATTCACAGTTCATATATAGATTAGAGATGTAAATATAAACTTATTGGATGAGATAAATGAACTCCTCTCAGAAAACGTCTTTTAAAATGATTAAGGAAGGAAAATATTTCAGACTTGGCTTTGAGTGGTAGACAGGACCTGGAAGAAAAAGTATCTTTGAGTGATCACAACACTGTGACCATTCTGGGCTGGGAGAGAAAATTTATATATCATGTGGTTACTCAATTTTATAAAGGGGACCTAAGAACAAGTGTAGGCACTGGTTAGGAAAAACAAATGAAAGAAATCATTTAAAAAGTCAATAAGCCACAGGAAATCTGGAGACTGTTTAAAAACACCTTATTGGAAGCCTAGCAAAAGTATGTGCCAGAGATCAAAGGGACACTTGGAAATGTGGCCCAAGTAAGGAAACCAGGGAGATCCGCAAACTATGGCAGTTCAGGTGTGAACAAGGATGCAGGCAAGCCAAGAGAGAATTCAAGGATACCTTGCAAGTGACTCCAAAGCTAATAAAAATGTTCTTCAAAAAATATCCATGGCAGGAAACCAAGTAGAGAACTAATGGGTCGATCAAGTGACCCACTCTGGGTAGAAGAGATATTCTTCTTGAAAGATGGAAATTCTGACCTTACTAAAGATGATTGATTTATTTATTCATACATCCACTTTTATTCATTCATTCAATCATCCATCCATCTGATCATCTATTCATTAAAAAAATTACAGAATCCTCACTATGAGCCAGACTTTGGGTTCAGTACAAGGGAATATAGAAATACATAAGCCTGCCTTCCTTCTTTCCTTTTTTCTCTCCCTCCTTCCTTTCTTCTCCTGCATTTATTTATCAATTCATCCATCCATGCATTTGATTAATTATTAATTAATTATTAAACAGACAAACTACAGAATATATATTATGAGACAGTCCCTGGGTTAAATAGTTGGAATATATCAATACATAAG
The DNA here is from genome assembly GCF_902729225.1 of Pteropus medius. Classification (NCBI taxonomy): domain Eukaryota; kingdom Metazoa; phylum Chordata; class Mammalia; order Chiroptera; family Pteropodidae; genus Pteropus; species Pteropus medius. The sequence goes on from NW_024353908.1 coordinate 4,980,817, forward strand.
ACATCAGTTAGGTCAGCCAACAAATATTTGAGAGTCTACAATGTGCCAAGGATTGGTCTAATTCTTTGAGCTAGATCAGTGAAAACATTAGACAACATCCTTGCTCAAATCTAGCTTCCTTTCTTGTAGAGAGTAGCAGTGGAAATAGGCAACATATATAATATGGAACTAATCACAAAATCAAAACCAATCATTTAGTATGGCAAGTTTTATGAAGGATAAGTTCAAGCATCTGTGAGTGCCTGAAGGGAGTCCTGTCTGGGGCAGAAAGCAGCACCCTATTTGTACACTGGAAGGAATGAGAAGAGAGAGAGAGAGAGAGAGAGAGAGAGAGAGAGAGAGAGAGAGAGAGAGAGACAGAGAGACAAGAGACAGAGAGACAGAGAGAGAGACAGAGACAGAGAGACAGAGAGAGACAGAGAGACAGAGACAGAGAGACAGAGAGATTAAAGAAGAGGGTGAGGATGCACAAGGATCACATTATTTGGGGTGGGGCTTGGTAGGCAATGTGAAGAACACTAAACTTTATCTTAAGAGCAAGGGAAGCAGCTGAAGAGTTTTAAGCAAGAGTGATATGCTTATAAAGTTCCAAACTCCTCATTTAAAACCCAACAATGGCTTCCTATTTCAATCAGAGTAAAAACTGAAGTCCTTACAATGACCTGCAAGACCCTCTATGTTCTGTCTTTTGTTAGCTCTCTGACTTACTTTTTAAAAAAACTTCTTTACCTTGCTCACTCTGTTCTATTCTAGCTATACTGGGCTCCCTGTGTCCACTGACTATTTCTTCTCCCAATCCCATGTGAAAGGATTCAAACTTACCTTCTTCAATCCCTTGCTCAAATCTCACCTTGTCTATGGGGCATATCCTGAGGACCAAACTTAATATTGTAATTTTCTTGTCATCTTTTCTTTTACTTTGCTTTGCACTTTTTCCAGCCTTGTAGCATTGATTACCTTCTGCTGTACAGTACACTTCATTTATTTGTTATGTTTTGTATATTAACTATACCCCCCAGTAGGATGTATTCCCCATGAGGCAGAATTTTTGTGCTTTGTCCACATTTATTTTAGTTAACTGAAACAATGCCTTGGACATACAATTCCATAATCATTTGCTGAATAAATCAATGAATGCATTGGATGACATGGTCCCATTGGCATTTTAAGAATATTACTCTGGCTGTAGTTTGAAGAATAAGTTGGGAAGAGTTAACTGTTAATGTAGAAAATCAGGAAGCTATATCGAAGGTTTAATAAAAAAGTGATGGCAATTTAGACTAAAGTGATGATGCTAGAAATGGAGAAAGTAAACTGGTTTAAGGGATTTTTAGGTAGATTCACCAGGGATTACTTTCAGTAGTGTGCTGGAGCCAATAGTTAAAGTTTTCATAATTTTGTTAGTTGGTTTTTAAGTACAGACATTACTATAATTAAGTTATATGAACTTACAATAAAATAAATTATATAAAAATAAAGTTAATAAATATTCAAAAGTAATTAATTCCTAATTATTTTACTACATTTAACCTTTACTTGTACTCTTGAGGCTATTTATGTGTATTATGTTTCTATGAGAAATACTATCTGATGGTGTGTTACTGTGCAAATCTTTCCAACTCCACATTCAGTTAGGTCACATTAGTAGCTTGGAATCAGTCATAGTGGGAGTATTTATTCCTCGGTAATTGTCAAATGCCATAAATCAGAGCTTGCTTTATTGTATTGCTGTTTTCAAGACTTAAGATGATAACTTAAAATGTTAATAATACAGATTAATTTAAAAAGTGTGTCATGTCTGCAGATGTTTCATTGTTAATATCACACAACATTGAGGAAATATTCCTCCAGTATGTGAAAAGAATGATCTGATTCAGCAAAGAAGTCATTCACATCATTGACAAAAGAATGAAATTCTGACATACATCTTTGTTGTTTCACTCCTGTCTTAGTCTTTAAAGTAAAGGAAACTCTCAACCAACATACATGTCAGAAATACACTCATTTGTTAATTCCAGCCATCAGTTAATATGGATCCAAGAGTTTGGCAAAAAACAATGAAAGCATTCTGTGAGAAACAATTGGCTATGTAAAATTTACAACAAACAATATTGTATATTTTATTATTACTTGTAAATTGTGTGCTATACATTCTTTATATCAAAATCTATTTATATATAAATATAAATTATAAGTAAATATATAAAATATATAATTAGATTATATGTTATACATATTTGAATATATGTATAAATTATGTACATTTAAATATATATGCATACATTTTCTTTTTGGAGAACTGGTTGTCAAACAGCATACTGCTGGGTATATATGAGTCAAGAGAGAGAATTGGTCAAAGATGCTGTCAGTTCCTGTCTTGTTTGACTGCCTAAGAGATACTACTCATTTCTTTACACAGAGAACTCAGACAAGAACTAGGTTTCATGGGTGGGGATTGGGAAGGCAGTGTCATGGGTTAGGTTTGGTGATACTGAGTTTGAAGAGACAGACTACACAGTCAGGTGGCCAGTGGATCTATAGCTTTGGAGCTCAGAAGATAACTCTAAGCTGGAGATATCATCTGGATGATACCTGTGAAGATCAATTAATTGAAAATTTGAGAGTGAATGAAGCTATTCTTAGTATTTCTTCCAAATTAACTTCCAAAGCAGAGTTCGGAGGTATTTAGATAAAAGTGGTAAATGTTGGATGTTCTAGTTATGACTGACAAATTAATAGTATATATATCATCAGGGCTAAACAATATCCTCTAAGAATATTGGAGGTTTCCAACAGGAATATACAGTTCCATGACTAAAGACAGGTCCTCTTTTATTAGAGAAGGATGTCTTAGTTCAACAATGTTAAACGTATAGATCACTATTTGGATAAGTAGGGGATTGTAGATGGTGCCACATATAAGTGATCTTGAGTTAGTTACTTATCAGTTACCAATGATTCTGAGTACTGTGAGTAAGATTAGTTAATTACTAATAGATACTAAATGTGGCAGTCATATCCTCAAAAAAAAAAAAAAAAAAGAAAGCTTTACTTGAGGGCTTTATATTACCTTTTAATAAAGAATCGTGGACTTCCACTTCTGGGAATATTTCCCCCATTTTTTTTACTTGAGTAAAAGCCCTAGAAAGTATATATTATGTATATGTTACACCTCTGAACAGTAGAGAAAAGAAAACAGACCAGCTAGGCACTTTCAGACCCAAGGAACAGGGAGGAGGTGAGTTTCCTGGGTTTGCTTTTTGCCTCATATATCACAGACTTGGAGCTGAAAAAGCCAGCAATCCAGACTTGCCAATGGCACAGACAAAAAAAGAAAAAAAAAAGGCAGCCACAAACAAAATATCTACTCTCACTAGTCAAATAATCAGGAAAGGGGAAACCTAAAAAGAGAAAAAACTTTTTAAACAACCACTCTACTCCAGCCAAACACTACATATATACACAAAATGTGGTTTCACCTCAGCTACACCAGGCATGAGCAAGCAGGGAGCATAGATGCCCACCCTTGTTGGACTTTAAGAAGGCTTACCAACACCATTACCAAGATGGTGTCAGAGAAGCTCAAATAGGGAGATCAGACCAAGCAGCAGTGACACTCCTTCCCTGACCTCAGGGTGTTGGTGGATACCATCAGTGGGGCCTGGACTTCCATCACCACCCAGCAATAACATGGACCTCACCACCTCTGTTGTCAACAGACGCTGAATGAGGGGCCTGGACTTTTACTTCTAGTTGGTAGTAAGGAGGTATTGTTTCTTCTTTTCATTTGCCGGATTGTACCAGAAAAGTAAGTGAAACCAAATGTTTAAATAAGATTTAGAGTATCATAACATAATACAAAATGTCCATATTTCAATTGAAAATCACCTATCATACCAAGAACCAGGAAGATCTAACTCGTAATGAAATAAGATGTGAACACCAAGATGGCAGAGATGTTGAACTGAATGAATTATCAAAGGTTTTAAAGTAGCCATAACAAAAAATGCTTCAATGGGCAAGTAAAAATGTCCTTGAAACAAAACAAACAACAATAAAGAACATCTTAGAAAATAAATAGAAAGCATCAGCAAAAAATAGATGGTAAAAACAGAACCAAGTGGAAGTTTTACAACTGCAAAATATAACCCATACAAAAAGGTCAGTGTATGGGTGCAATAGTAGAATGAAGGAACAGAGAAAAGAATCAATGGATGGTATAATAGAATATCAGAGATTATCCACTCTGAACAACAGGGAGAAAATATACTGAAAAAATTTTAGAGTCTCAGGGACCTGTGGGACTATAGAAAAGATGTAACATTCATGTGATTAAAATCTGAGAAGAAAAAGAGAAAGAATGGGCTAAAATATGCTCAAAAAATAATGGCCGAAACTTCCCAAATTTACTAAGATACATAAAACTATAGGTTCATGAAGCTGAGTGAAACCTAAGTAGGATAAATACAAAGAAATCTGTGGTTAATTTTCTAAAAAATAAAGACAAAGAAAAAATCTTGAAAGCAGCAGAGAAAATAACACCTTACCTACCATGATAAAGCAATTTGAATAGTTATATGTATATATAATGTTAGTACGTAATATTATATATGTATATGTTATACATGTCACATATATTACATATATGTTACATATATGTATATGTTATATGTGTATATATAATTATATATGTAATTGTTATTATAATGTTATATATAATTTTATGTATACACACTTACATACATAAAATTATAAAATGTCCAGAACTTTTGTTTATATTTACATAAGAAAAATAGGGAAAAATCACATTATCCCAGAAGTGGAAGTCCATAATTCTTTTTTAAAAGTTAATGTAAAGTCCTCCAATAAATCTACTCTTTTTGAGGATCTGACCCCCATGTTTCTCATCAGAAATCATGGAGGCTAGAAATAAGTGGCACAATATTTTACAGGTGCTGAAATAAAAAAACTGAAATGCAGAATCCTATATCCAGTAAAAACATCCTTTAGGAATAAAGAGGAAATCAAGACAATTTTAAATGAAGGAAAACTAAGAGAATATGTTGCCAGCAGATCTCCTTTGAAATAATGGCTAAAGGAAGTTTTTTACACAGAAAGGAAATGATAAAAGAAGGAATCTTGTAACATTAGGAAAGAAGAAAAGAAGCAAAAATACTAGTAAATACAGTAAACTTTCCTTCTCCTCTTAAGTTTTCTAAGTTGCAAAAATGATAATACTGTCCAGTTTGGTTCTAAATGCATATAGAAAAAATAATACAATTATATTATAAACAGAGGAAGGTAAAAGAATGTAAAGAGAGGTAAAGTTTCTATATGTTACTCAAACTGGTAAAATGACACCAGTAGACTGTGATCTTTTATGTATACGTAATATAATATCTAGAGCTAAACAAAGAAATATGCTCACAAACACTAGAGATAGACAAAAATGGGATCTGAAAATGTTTACATAACCCAAAAGAAGGCAGGGAAAAGAAAACAGAGAAATGAAAAACAGGAAGAACAAACAGAAAACAAAAAATAAAATGACAGATTTAAGTCCTAACATATCAGTATTATTTAAATGTACATGGTTTAAATATATGAATTAAAAGATAGAGATGACATAATAGATTAAAAAAACAAATTTACTTCAAATATAATGATACAATCAGATAACAAGTAGAAAAAATGAAATAGATACATTATGCAAACATTAATCAAAGGAAAGCAGAAATGGCTGTATTAAAATCAGATAAAACAGACTTCAAATCCAAGAATATGAGAGAGATAGACATTATATAATGAAAAAAGACCAATTCACCAAGAAGATATTTAAACCAAAAAAACCTGTCTACAAAATATATGAAAAAACTAAAAGAACTGAAAAGAGAAATCAAAAAGTGTATATATATATATATATATGTGTGTGTGTGTGTATATATATATATATATGTGTGTGTATATATATATACATATGTATATAGACATATAACACCATCCACCAAATTCTAATTTTTATTTGTAGAACTCTCCATCAAATGACAGCAGAATATACATTTTAAAGAAATGCCCAAGGAAGATATACCAAAATGGACCATATCCTAGGCCATAAAACAAACCTCAACAATTTTAAAAAACTGAAATCGTAATGTGTATTTCCTGGTCACAATGGAATCAAACTAGAAATCAATAACAGAAAGACACAAGAAAATTTCTGTACACCTGGAAACTAAACAATACACATCCAAATAATTTAGTGATCAAAGAGTAAGTTTGGAAGGGAATAAATACATTGAATTAAACAAAAATGCAAATACAACATATCAAAATTTGTGAGAAGCTGCTAAAGCAGCGTTAAGATGAAAACTTTTAGCACTAAATGCTAATATTAGACAAAAAGAGATAATTCTCAAATCAATAATCTAAACTCCCACTTCAAGAACCTAGAAAAAGAAGAGCAAAATAAGCCCAAGGCAAGGTGAAGGAATGAAATACTAAGAGCAGAAATCAATGAATTTGAAACAGAAAAACAATAGAAAACATTAATAAAATAAAGATCTGGATCATGGAAATGATTGTTGACAACTCATAGCAAGACAGAGGAGGGAAAAAAGAGAAAAGACAAATTACCATTTCAGGAATGAAACAGAAGTTATCACTACAGAACTTGCAGACATCAAAAGTACAATAAAAGAATACTACAAACAACTATACAAACATAAATTTGACAACTTGGAAGAAATTTACTAATTATTTGAAAAACACAAAGTTTCACAATTCACCCAATATAAAACAATCATTTAAAGACCCCCTATAACCATTAAAGAAGTTGAATTCATAATTGAAAAAGTTCCCCCAGTGAAATTTCTGGTTCTAATTGGTCTCACTGGAGAATTTTACGAATGTTTAAAGAAAAATTAATACCACTTACACACAAGCTCTTCCAGAAACTAGGAGAAAAAAACTTCCAATTCATTTTATAAAATGAATTAATGTTACTCTAATAATGAAAGCAAAGTGTAAAACAAAACAAAAACTAGAAAACAATAATCTCATGAACATAGATGCGAAAATCTTTATCGAAAAATTGGCAAATAGAATTAAGCAATATATAAAAAGGATTGCAGACTGTGACCAATTAGGGTTTATTTCAGGGATACAAGACTGATATAATATTTGATAAATCAATGTAATCACCATATTAAAAGAAAAAGAAAATTCACATAATCATATCACTTGATACAGAAAAACATTTGACAAATTTCAATACCATTCATGATAAAATTGTCAGAAAAATTGAAATAGAAGGGATCTTCAACTTGGTAAAGAACACCTTCAAAAAAACATTGAGCTAACTTAGTAGTGAAAGACCAACAACTTCTTTTCCCTAAGACTAAGAACAGAAAGGAGACAACGATGTCCTCTCTTGCTACTTTAATTTAGCATTGTACCGGAGCTTCTAGTTAAGGTAATAATTCAATTGATTTTTGACAAAGGTACAAGAAAAATCCAATGGAACAAAGACAGACTTTTCAATAAATGATGCTGAAGAAAATGGACTTCCATAAGTGAAAAAACATCAAAACCTAAGACTCACAACTTATTGAAAAATGAGCCTAAAATGGAGCTCAGACTATAAGTGTAAAACTATACAACTTTTAGAAATGAACATAGGAGAAAATCTTCAAGATCTGGGACGACAAAAAACATTATTATACTTGACATCAAAAGTGTGATTTATAAAAAGAAAAATTGCTAATTGGACTTCATCAAAATGAAAAGTGTTTGCTCAGGGAAAGATCTTGTTCGTATAATGAAAAGATATGCTGTAGACTGAGAGAAAATATTTGCAATCCACGTGACCGACAAAGGACTGGCATTTAACATATATAAAGAACTCAAAACTCAACAGTAAAAAATGAACAATTCAATTAGAAAACACTCAAAAGATGAGAAGAGATGTTTCACTCAAGAGAAAATACAGATAACATACAAGCCCTCGAAAAATGGGCAACACTAGAAAATTAAAACCACTATGAAATATTACTATACACCTATCAGAATGGGTAAAGTAAAAACTAGTGACAATATGAATGTTGGTGAGAATGTGAAAAAATTAATCACTCATACATTGCTGGTGTGAATGTAAAATGCTAGAATTACTTGGGAAAAATTTGACAACAGGTAAAATGAACTTTAACAATATATTTTTAATTCATTAATATTATTATTTTAATATGTAATCGATATAACAATTAGTAATGGCATATTTTACATTCTTCTTTCATACTAATTTTTCAAATTCTGATATGTATTTCACACTTACAGCACACTTCAATTTGGACTAGTCATATTTCAAGTGTTCATAGCCAATCAGGGCTAGTGGCTAGTGTATTGAACACTTTGAGTTTCCATATAAGATTTGAAAGGTAGAAGAAAAGCTTTAATCTCCATCAGAAGCTGTAGTCAATCATGTTAGCATTGGTAGATAGGAGATATGAGGTTTTGGCAGCAGCCTCTCGGAGTCCTATAGGCAGGTGAAATCATCAGTGACAGTTTTCTACGATCCTTGCATTTATTTACTGATTTCTTGAATTCTAGTGGTATCTTGCCTAACCTTCACTTCCCTAGTCCTTTGAATGGTTATATATATGTCTTTTAATGTCCTGTATTAAATCCCTTTCTACTTGAAATACCTGGAGTGGTTTCTGGTTTCCTGACAGAGCCCTGACAAATAAGGTTGGCAGGAAAATTTACTCCTCCACAAATATCCATGTTTTCCCCCATTTCCTAGCACTCTTGCAGTTGTGGGGCCATATGAGTAGTTCTGGCCTATATGCTATGGAAATTTGTGATGTATGTCATTTACAGCCTGAGTTTTTAAGAGTTATGTTTGACTTTCCAGTCACTCACCCTCTGAGGTGACATTGGTTTCATATATTGATATGTTGATGTCATGAGATAGAAACTGCTGGACTGCATGAATCACTGTATGGGAAACAGATGCTCTGGAAGGCTGCCCCTCACCACCGCAGAAGACTGCTTAGCAAGAGGTAAATTTTTGCTGTGTTAAGCCACTGAAATTTTAAAGTTTTTTGTTGCCATAATACAATCTGGACTATTATGACCAATACAGAAATTAGTCATGGAAATAAGTGCTACAGAATCAAAACCATAACATATATGGCATTGACTTTATGTTCCTGTGAAAGAAGAAAGTGAACTGACACTTCATTCCTTGGGTATAGAGGATGCAATGGAAGTAACAATTAAATCTCACTTCATTGAAGAATAAGAAGCTGTGCTGGGACATTGGAAGGAAAAGTCCAACATATTTTAAAATTAATAACGGTGAGAGAGGAGAATATTGGGATGTTCAGACTTGATTTCAAATACCCAATACTACATTGCATAGGAAGTATAAATGTGATCCTTTAGATATAGTCTCAGAGAGTATTCTTGAAGAATAATGAGTCTCCACAGAAGTAGATTTATTCCATAAACATTAACAAACAAGAGGAGCAGGTATATATGTATAAAGACATCAGTGTTGCATAGAGAAATCTTGTTTTGGTGTCAATATTTTTTGAAATTTTGTGTGTTCAGTAAATAAAAGGAAATAAAATATTTTAGAAACATGGAAGAGCAGAGTGGTACTTAGACACAGGAGGGAGGCAGACTTGTCCTGATATTCAGAAAGGAAATAACAAATAAGCTTGAGAAAGTCTAGAGTAACATTGATGTTAAGCATTAGTAAAATTTCAAATTGGGTGTTCAATAAAAAATGTATGTAGTAAGATAAAATATTGGTCAAACATTTTCTCTCCTGAGACTTAATAGATTGGAAATCACTGATTGAGAAGACATGAAGTATCTCATCCAATTTGTGGATGACACAAAATTGAAAGGATAGTCTATTTTGGATGAAAGAGGCAATATTCTGTATGTCTAGTAGAGAAAATCATGAAGGTAAAACAGGTTTAAAAGATAAAAACTAATAGATATAAATTTCTTTAGCTAATCCCTTCCCCCAATAAATTAAGCACAAAATAAAGGCTATTTAAATTAACATTGGCAAATCTGAAAAATCTGGGATTTTTCTCTAGCTCATAATAAATACGTGGTTGTCAATTTGCTTGTATTTAAAGCATTCTTGGGCAGAAGTAATAGAATTACTGTCCACATTGAAGGATATAATAATCTCTTGCTAACTGTACAACATTTGAAGTTGTCTGTGTTCAAATTTGAGTTATTGGCAATTTGAAAGTGAATTTTGATTCCAAGAAAGGAAGAATTTTCTAAAAATTGTTAACTTCCCCAATGGGAGATCAATTTTCTCCTCCAAATCTTAAAACTACATAAAACAGATAAAAACAGAGTCAGCCTAGTTAAATCAAGCTACTTGGTATCTATAATCTCACTCTTAGCCTTCTCTTTTGTCCCCCAGCTTTACAGAGGTATGATTAACAAACAAATTATAAGTTATTTAAAGTATACATATGTATATTGTGAAAGGATTCCACTCCATTGAGTTATTGACACATCCATCACCTAACTTGTTTACCTTTTTTCCCACTTTTGGTGAGAACATTTGAATTCTACTCTCAGCAAAATTCAACTATGCAACACAATGTTATCAACTATAGTCACCATGTTATATATTATTATCCTCAGATCTTATTCATCTTATAACTTAAAGTTTGTGCCTCTTTATCAACCTTTTAAATGAAATTTCTGTAAGGCACAGAGTCAAAGCTAAGGTCAAACTCACTTGTTCTCTTGATCCCATATTCTCTTGTCCTCTCAGTGATGCTTGTCCTGCAATTATGCTCTTTCTTTCCTTTGGTTTATTTCCATTAACAAACAAACGTTCTAATGTCAACCTTATTCTTAATCCACAACCCTTTGCCCACATTCTCCTCTGTCTATGACACTATTTATCTACTCCCTTCAAATGAAAACTTCTTGGGAGTTATTTATAGTCACCTTTTCTTTTGTCCCATTTTTTTCCTTTTTGAAAAGTATTCATTCACACTGGGCCATTGCGAAGGACATTGACTATGTCCTTCACATGGATAAATTCAATGGTCAGTTTTCTCTCCTCTTTTTTTAAAAAAAATTATTTATTTTAATTAGTTTCAAGTATACAGTACATTGGTTTGACATAGATATTGTTCATAAAATGATCCCCCCAATTGCTCCCTCTCTCTCCTAACCCTCCACCTGGCCAACATATTAATGCTAACTGCATTCCCTATGCCATGCTTCCCATCCCCATGACCATCGATCAGCTACTAATTTGTATTTCTTTAACCTTTTATCCCATTCTCCCAGCCCCCCAAACCCCGCTTCCCTCTGTCCATCACCAAATTGTCCACTTTATTTGTGAGTCTATTTTTGATTAGTTTGTTCTTTTTATTCCTTAGATTCTGTATATAAGTGAAATCATATAGTGTTTATCATTCTCCGTCTGACTTAAATACCTTCTACGTCCATCAAAGCAATATCTTTTTCCATCCCCTTCCTTTTAGTATGTGTGTGTCTTTTAATCTGAGGTGAGTCTCTTGTAGGCATCATATGTAAGGGTCTTGTTTTTTTATCCATTCACTCTATCTTTTGGTTGGAGCACTTAATTCTTTTCCATTTGAGGTACTTATCGATAGGAATGTAGTTGTCACCATTCTTTATTCCTGTTTTTAATACATGTTTTTTTCGTCTTATAGGAGTCCCTCCAACATTTTCTATAATACTGGCTTGGTGGTGATAAATTCCTTTAACTTATTTTTGTCTGGGAAGTTCTTTATCTGTCTTTCAACTCTAAATGATAGCTTTGTTGGATAAAGTATTCTTGGTTGTAGATTACGGGTCTTCATCCTGTTGAACATTTTTTGTCAAGCCCTTCTGTCCTGCATGGTTTCTTTTGAGAAATCAGCTGTCAGTCTTATGGGTGTTCCCTTGTAGGTAACAATCTGTTTTTCTCTTGCTGCTTTTAGTATTCTTTATATTTAACCTTTGGCATTTTAATTATGATGCGTCTTGGTGTGGGCCTCTTTAGATCCCTGGCTTTTGGGATTCTCTGAGCTTCCTGGGATTTTGTCTATTTCCTTCACCAGGTTAGGGGAGTTTTCCATCATTATTTCTTCAAATAGCTGTTCAACATCTTGATTTTCTTCAGGTACGCCTATCAGATGAATATTTGGACCCTTAATAGTGTCCCATAGGCTCTTTAAATTTTTTTTATAGTCTTGGCATCTTTTTTCTTGCCATTGTGATTGAGTGGCCTTGGCTTTCCCGCCCTCTAGATAGGGCGTTTGATCCTTTTCTTTATTCAATTTGTTTATTTCTTTGTTTATTCCATTCAATATACTTCTCATTTTGGATAATGTGTTCTTCATTTCAGACTGGTTCCCTTTTATAATTTTCATTTCCATTTTTATGTTTTTCATCCCTTCTTTTATGTTCTCACTGAATTTATCTACAATTCCTAAAAAGTTCTTTGACCATCTTTATAACCAGTATTTTGAATTCTTCATCTGTTAGGTTACTTGACTCCATTCGATCTGGTCTCTATTCTGTTCTCTCATATGGTTTTTACTTCTATGTCTTCTCATTTTTGCTGCCTTTCCGTGTCCATGTCTATGTACTAAGCAAAGCTCCTAAGTCTCCCGCTCTTATTATTGTGGATTTGTGAAATAGGTGTCCAATGGCACAGTCCTAAGAGGGGTTCAGCTGCAGGTCAAATTTAGCTCAAGCCTCTGCCCCTCTGGGGCCACCTGTTAAGATTCAGCGAACAATCCACAGATGCTGTGCTTATAGTTACCTCAAAAGGCCACACCAGAAACCAAGGCCAGCTGACTCCAGTGTGAGTCTAGGCGCTGCTCAGCAAGGAGCCCTTGACTTGCTGAGGATACACCTGGATGTGGCTTGGGTGGGGCCATGAGTTGGAGGAGGCAGAGTTTCAGAGAATCCTCTGGGCGGAATGATCTCTGTCATCCAGTTTGATTACAGTTCAGCTATAGTGGCTCTGTGTCTGCCTGCTAAGAGTGGGGAGGGCTTAACAGGGAACAATGGATACCGCTGGCTCTTCTGTACAGAGTGCGTCTTGCCTCAACCCTCACTCTGACAATGTCTCCCTGTAAGTCCCTGGTGCCCCCACGTGCAGCCTAATCATCACTGGTGCTCAGAGTGAACATGTCCATCACCGGGAAAATCTGCTCGTGGATGCGGCCCTTTTAAGATGCTTCCGCTGCTGCCACTGTCGCAGCCTCTGTCTCAGTCAGCTGGTTGAAACCAGGCAGCCCCATGTCCTTGCCCCATCCTACCTTCTGCCCTTGCAAGGTGATTTCTTGGATTTCTCCCTAGTTGTAAGGCTTGATCATCTAGATCCCAGGCAATTTTTCCTTGCTACTTGCTCCTTGTTTCCATCACAACTTTGATTTGGTCGCCAGAGGGATGAACAGAGCCTCTACCATCTATGCCATTTTTCCCCCTCCCACTTCTCTTTTCTTTTTTATTTGACTTCTCAGTCAGCCTTTGAAAGAGTGGTTTCTTCTGTCCTTCTGGAAGCCTTCTCTAAACATTTTTTTTTTTTTTTCTGAGCAACAGTCACTTGATTTTCTGTATTTTGTACTGACTTTTTGGGCTCTTTTATTTGATCATCCTCATCATTTTATTTAACCTATAATTGTTGAAATAGTCCATGGTTCACTCCTAGGCTTTAACTCTATCTATATTCCTTAGATGATTTTGTAAAGTTCTAAGGCATTAATGATAACTGATATGTTTAATGATTCTTAAATTTATATCTCTAGCTCTGACTTTTCCTCTAAACTCTGAACTATGATACTCAGTTGTCTACTCCATATCTTTTATCGGACATTTAATAGGAATCTCAACCTTAGCATTGGTAATCAGGGCTCTTTTTTCTTTGTGGATCTCCCTCCCTTGGTTATTCCCACTTCAGGAAGTACTACCGTTTCCCAACTTGATGAGTGAAAATCTAGGGGTGATTCTTAATTCCTTTCTTTGTCTCAAGTATCACATACAACCACTAACAAGTACTCTCAGCTTTTCCTCCAAATACATCCAATTAAAATCTAGTTATTTCCAACAACTCTGCAAATACTCTCATCTCTAGTTGGAATTTTTAAGAATTTCTCCAACAACTTCTCTGCTAGAACTCTAGCCTATTTATAATCTCCTTTCCACACAATTGCTGCAGTTATAGTAAAAAAAATCCTCAAAAGTCTTCCTAATGCACTTAGATAAAAAACAACAACTATATACTTCTTACCGTGATGTAAAAGACTATATTAATGGGCCAAACTGAACTTTCTAACTACATGCCTTACCACTCTCCCCTTCTTTTATGTGATCCAGGCCCATTGGCCATCTTTCTACCCTCAAATATGTCCAACTCCATACTAGTTTAGCGCCTTTGTACCCATCCCTCTTCCTGGCCTATTGGACCAGCTTCTCATCTTTCATGTTTCATCTCAAACTCACCTCCTCATAGGGGTCTTCTATGGTCACCATCTAAAAATACATTTCCATTCTTATTCATACTTGAGGTTATATATCACACAAATGCTTTAATAATATATAATATGACATAATATACAATACAGTTATTGTATTGTGTTGTCTCTGTAGCATTTTCAGCTTCTGAAAATTTCTTGTACATTTTTTAAAAAAATGCAAATGTCCAGGTTACTTCCTCCTTTCCAAAATTATTAATGGTTCCACTTATCTCCTGCCTGTATCTATTTATTGCCTATGAGCCCTGTTATATACTCCACCCCATATTCTTCCACCCAGGTACATTGAAACAACTTGCTTTCTCTTTATCTGCCAAGTGACATTCACCCTTGTTTTAAGACTAAACTCAAATGCTACTCTTTGGGGACATTAAGAAGAGTAATTTACTCTTCGTCCTGTACTTTAGGTATGTGTCTTTGGTATAGTTAGGATCCTTGTCCATCTGCCTTATTCCCACTCTTAGTGAATGAAAAATGGTTTATTCATCCTAGTATTCTCACTGGTCACATTGTTTCCTGAACAAAATGAGTTTTTGGTGACACATGCTTTGATATTCTTCCCTAGCCTGAATACTCAAATGTGGATTCACTAATCACACTGGAGCAAGGATTCTATCTTATCTTCTTTCTGAATTAATGTATATCATTAGTGGAATCTAGTCACATACCGCATACATATTTTATTTTAATAAATTACTATTTCAATAATATACAACATGAAATTATAAAATTATAAGATGGTTACTATCAGCAATCAGCAATCAACAAATGCCTATTTAGCACCTACTATACACTCTACTAAGCTCTCAGGTTGACAAAACGGACTACATTAGTAAGGCTAGGGTAGGCTCTGCTGAGGTAACAAATCTTCACATTTTGGTGGCTAAACAATATAAATGTTTATCTCTCGCTCATGTCATAGCCCAATTGGGTATTAAGCAGGCAGTCTTTCCAGAGACAATTCAGTGATTGATTCATGCTTATTCCACCTGTTGGCTCTGTCATCCTCCAAGCACTTTGAGTCCTCTACTAGAAACTTGCATCTAATCAGTTGACAAGTGGAGAGAAAAAATGCTGAGAATCTCACAGGAGAGAGAATATTAAACATAATTCCTGACCACATTCTAATGGCCAAAGCTAGTCAAGCAATTCTAAACTAACTACAAAGGAGGTTTGCAAATGTGTTTCCAGGAGACAAGGATCAATGAGGAGAGTTTCTGTAATACAGGTAGCGCCCATAACCTCCTGGATATATCACGCTATAGTAAAATGTTCCTGTCTGATCTCTCTACTCGACTTGAAACAATTCAGATAATTAAGCAGAAGGATTTTTTTCCTGCTTAAGAATATTTTCCAGAGTAATTAATAATATGGTAAAGGAAATTTCAAGAAAGATACTTAAACCAAACAGGAAAAACTTTTAAAATATGGGTGGGCAAACTGTAGCCTCCTGTGTTATTGGACAGCATGCAAGCTAAGAATGGTTTTTACATTAATAAATGGTTGAAAAAATTATAGGAAGAATAATACTTCATGACATGGAAAATTGTATGAAGTCCAAGTTTGTGTCCATACATAAACTTTATTCAAAACTACCATGTTCATTTATTTATATATGTCTACAGCTGCTTTTGTGTTAGAATGGCAGAGCTGAATAATTGTGACAGAGACCATATGTCCTGCCAAGCCTAAAATATTAACTATCTTATCCTTTACAGAAGAAGTTTGCTGATCCCTCTTTAAGACCATATATTTTAATGTTAAATAGCATATTTTAATGTTGACAATTAGGTAACCTAATTTCAAATCATCCTTGTGTTTTATTTTTTTTACAGAGGTGGGTCTTTGAAAACAAATGGATCTAGAAATGGAAAAGCAAAAAATCACCTAATAAAGAGTCAAGAGTGGGAAAGAACATGTCTTCAAATCAAACAGATCCAGCTCAGGTAAACATGATTATTTACCTGTTGATTATTAGAAGAAATGAAGGGAAAATCTCTTTTCCTGTGACAAACGGATGCGTCTATACACAGATTTTTTATGTAGAAACCCACAATCAGGTGTTCCTTGATGCCAAAAGCAAGGCTTCTTGTACATTTGGTACTCCAGTTCTTGGCTCTCAAACTTTCTGTACAAAGACACCTGTAACTGGACATTATAAGTCAGGACTCTCATTGTCAGACACAATGGGAATAAGCACTAGTGAACTAAAACATTCTAAAAAAAAAAAAAAAAAGTAGACTTCCAAAGACTATCTAGTAGATATATTAGTTTAACTCCACATTAGAGTAAGCATCTAGAGTAAACACTATTTCTTTTAAAAACATTGTACAAGTGAGAATTTATTAGTTCACACTGGCAATATTTAATGGAATGTCTCATGTATTCAAATGAGAATGTGGATCAACAAAGCCAAAGAGACTTATTTTCTTTTTGAGGAAACTCCAAATGTGTCATGAAAATGGGTGCAACATTACAACTCAAGGAAAACTCTCTACCTAATTTGTACTGAATTGCTCCCTTTGAACTCTGTTTTGAAATTTCAACAAATGCTCATCATGAGTTTGAATATTTTTATCATTCATAACTATGAATATATAAATATTCTATATATAACTATAAATATATGTAGTCATATATTTTTATAGTTCAAATTGCCTTTTTGGTGTAAACCAAACCCATCACTCTATTTTCAGGAGAAGTAAAAAAAAACGACTGAGCCTTTTGCTTATTTCTATATCATTGTTTACCTCCAATTACTATTGCAAGGTCCTCATTTTTAAATAAAATCCTGATTGAATTCTTTCTTTGACAAATTCATGTAGTCTAGCGAATGAGGCAAGTAACTAGGATCTTGGATCAGGAAACTTGAGTTAAATTTCTATTTCTGTTCCTAACATTAAGTATATCTTAAGTTTACTTCTAAGTCTCACATCTCCTGGTATTAACTTATCATGGTCCAGATGGATGAGTGATAGATTTGTTCATTTTGCTTTCAGTTTTTGATTGGGCACTTTTGATGAAGGAAAGATAGAACTGATTTTTTTTTTTTAAAATAAAGTATAGCCGACATACAATATTATATTAGTTTCATGTGTACAACATAGTGATATGACATTTATATATCTTATAGCCGATTTTTAATTCAACAGACTTCTCTAATTTTAGATCTTTTAGGGCAAAAACATGTTTGCTGAAGTTCTGTCGAGTGACCATAGTTATAGATGTTCAGGGATTTTATTTTTATGTGTATGATGTATCCTAAATATTGAGAAAATTGGATACCTTTTTTGGAAAATAGTCACATTTATTATTTGTTGCCTATAATGACCAAATTTGTCAAAATAAAAACTTATATTACTAAAGTTTGGAAGATTTATTTTGTTTTAGGACTTTTATTTTGACTTTTTCTGCCAATTCATTTTAAAGTTTATTTTGCTTCCCAATCATCTACTTCTTCTCAATAACATTCCAACTCTTATTAAATGTGAACACAAATAGGACATTTTTATTTTATTAATACATAAGTACAGTTGGGCCAAATATTTGTTTGATAGGAAAATTAAGGGATTTGGTATCTCAGTTTTGAGAAATGAATGGAAGACTACAAGTTTATGAGAGCTTGTGGTTTTTAAAAAGAAACAGAAAAAAAAAACCCCTAAAAGTTCTGTTGGACGTAACCATAAAATATCTTGAAATTTTATAAAATTCAAAGGTAAAATATGGAAATGCTGGCAAATTGTTCAGAGTAGCTGAAATTATGCATTACAAATATTTGTGTGTGTGTGAAATAACTGACATTTTATGAGGATCAAAATTACCACAGAAATTTGGCCAAGTCAGCACCAAGTGATTTCACACAATTATTGAACTTTTCTCTGTTGGAGAAGTTCCCGGCCAAATCCTTCCTTTTTGGAAATTTCCCGGAACTCTCTCATCTGCTGCCGAATAGCACTGAACGCTTCTCATCCAACAGCTGAGGAAGACTTTAATGGCTCTCTTTAGTTTCAGTCAAGCCTTTATCTTTTACGTCAGCACAAGTTCCTTAGTTTTTCCTCTACTCTTGTTTTTGCATGTTTGAGTAGTTTTATGGAGAGGCCTTCAGGATTGACCTTGCTCACCCATCTGCTTGGTTAATTCTGCATCTCAAACTCTAGAACAGTGTTTTCCAAAAGAACCTTCATGATGATGGAAATGTTCTACATCTACATTGTTCTATATGGTAGCTACCAGCCACGTGAGGCTCTTGAGCACTTAAAATGCTAGTGCACTGGATAACTGAAAATTTAAATTTAATTTTAATTAGTTTTAATTTAAACAGTCACATGTTTCTACATTAGACAGCACAGCTCTAGATAGTCTCTTTCCATATAGACTCTGCAACCCTTTTAAAAACTAGATTAAAATTTCATGAATCAGGTCCATGTCATGTTTGTTTTGTGCACAAACACTATGTTTGGCACATAGTAGGCACTCAGATGTTTTTGTTAAATGTATGATTGAATGCATGAATAAATATATGAACCTTGGGGATAATATTGATAAAATTTGAATGGGGAAAAATGTATCTTAGAATACATTTAATGTATCTTAGAATACATTTAATGTATCTTAGAATACATTTAATGTATCTTAGAATACATTAAATCATTTTTTTTTTTAGATGCTCTCTTTAAGGTAATATTACTGGTTAACCAAACTGTGGGACACAAAACAGTGATGACTTCCATTTATAATGAATCATATTCTGAGCCCTAGCACCTTAATATAAAAGGATTGCATCAAATATATATAAAACTATAGAGGAACATGTTTGCATAAGTCAGTCCTGGGGTTGTATAGTTGTATCAGTGGCTGGGGCATAGTCCCTCTCAACAAATGTTAAGTCTTGAGATGTCAGGAATACTTTATCTGTTGATTGCAGCTTTCTTGACATCTGTAAATACGAAAGAGCAGAGATGTACTGGAGAGGCACAAAGGATGGTTTTCACCCATTAGCTCATTTAGTTCAATACTGCTGCCTTTTGTTATTGCTTCACTAATTATGGCCTACAATGACCCAACATAAAACAAAGTGAACACTCAGGCTGTAGAGTTCTACTTTGTCTTATGATAGGACATACACAATGCAGTTGTATTTGGGAGATATATCACATTTCAGATGAGACTAAAGTAATTAGTCCTATGCACTAAATCCAAACAATTAAAAAAATGGCCTATGGACCACATAAAACTTTTTGATAAGGTGTTGTGTAAAATAAAAGAGCACTTAAAATTAAAGCCAAGTGGCAGACACAATCCGAGGTGCACTTGGAAAAAAACAAACTTATCTGTTTAAAGTTTCTTAATACATAGTCATGTAATAAAATATTATATAGTGGTAAAAATGAAATAATTTGTGTAAATATACATAAATCTCAAAAATATTAAACAAAAATAATTTTTATAATATTATATGAAGTAAAATACTAATATTTTTATATAAAATGTAAAAACCTAAGAGCCATATGTTAAATTTATGTACTCTTATATATGTGGTAATGGTATAAATATCTGCTTGGGAATGATAAATGCAAGACCCAAAAGCATTGTTACTCAGGAGGATGCTGGGATTAGACTGCAAATAAATCTGTAAAGTTTTATTTTCTCAAAAAATTTAAATAAAGTAGTAAAATGTTATGATAATGAGATGCTATGTTTACAAGCATATTTGTTGATTATTTGAAATATCTTGCAAATAAATTATTACTGTTTTAGAAACTTTAAAAACCATTGAAACTAGAATTTTTAACATTAAAAATGAGAGATTTTTGCCTATCTCCATATCACAGGTATATCAGGAAGAGTTAATCTGGAGAAATTGTTCTCATGCTTGGAGATTAGGTTAGGCTGAAAATTTGCATATATTACCAACTTGAACTTAAATAGTTTGACCAAGAGTTTTTTTAAAGGTAATGTAAGCATTTAATGTTTTATCTTATTTTTTTAAAGTTTGTTGGGGTAACATTGGTTAATACAATTAGGTAATTTTTGGGTATACATTATAATTTGACATCTATATATTCTATTGTGTGATTACTACCCAGAGTCCAGTTTCCTTCAGCTGCCATATATTTGATCACCTTTACCCACTTCACCCTCCTCATACCCCTCTATATTTGACCCCCTTTACCCCGTCTACCTCTCCCCTCCTCCCACACCTCCTACCCTCTGGTAACCACTAGTCCATTGTCCATGTCTCTGAATCTCTGTTTGTCCTGCTCATTTGTTGCTTTTAGGTTTATATCCCACAGATAAATGATATTATGTGATTTTGAACTTTTTCAGTCTGGCTTATTTTGCTTAGCATGTTTATCTCGAGGTCCATCCATGTTGTCGCAAATGGCAGTATTTCATCTTTTCTTATGACTGAGTAATATTCCATTGTATATATGTACCACAGCTTCTTTAGTCAATCATCTATCATAAGACATTTCAGTTGCTTCCATGTCCTGGCCACTGTGAATAATGCTGCTATGAACATCAGTGTGCAAATATCTATTCAGATATGGATTTTCAAGTCTTTGGGGTAAATACCCAGTAGAGAGATTACTGGATCATATGGTAGATCAATTTTTAGTTTTTTGAGGAACCTCCATACTGTTTTCCATATTGGCTGTACCAATTTGCAGTCCCATGAGCAGTGTATGAGGGTTCCTTTTTCTCTGCATCTTCTCCAATACTTGTTATTACTTGTCCTGTTGATTATAGCTATTCTAACAGGTGTGAGATAGTATCTCATTGTGGTTTTGATTTGCATTTCCTAATAGCTAGTGATGTTGAGCATCTTTTCATATATTTGTTGGCCATTTATATATCCTCTAGGGAGAAGTGTCTGTTCAGGTCCTCTGCCCATTTTTTGATCGGATCATTTTTTTGTTGTTGTTATTGAGTCGTATGAGTTCTTTGTATATTTTGGATATGAGGCCCTTATCAAAGGTGTTGCTTGCAAATATATTTTCTCACTGAGATGATTGTCTCTTTACCTTGTTGACGATTTCTTTTGCTGAGCAGAAGCTTTTTAGTTTGATGTAGTCCCATGCATTTATTTTAGCTTTTGCTTCCCTTGACTTTGAGGTCAAATTCATAAAATCCTCTTTAAGACCAAGGTCTTTGAGTTTGGTCTCTGTTTTCTTCTATGTATTTTATTGATTCCGGTCTTATATTCAGCTCCTTAATCCATTTTGAGTTAATTTTGATGTGTGGTGATAGACAATAATCTAGTTTCATTCTTTCGCAGGTGGCTTTCCAGTTTTCCCAGCACCATTTATTGAAGAGGCTTTACTTTCTCCACTGTATGTTTTTGGCTTCTTTGTTGAAAATTATTTGCCCATATAAATATGGTTTTATTTCTGGGCTCTCAATTCTGTTCCACTTGTTCTGTGTCTGTTTTGCTGCCAAGTCCATTCCATTTTGATTTCTGTCGCTTTGCAGTATAATTTGAAGTTGGGCAGAGTGATGTCTCCAACCTTGTTCTTTTTTCTCAAGATGGCTTTGGCAATTCAGTGACCAAGAGTTTTGGACGTAGAGACTATGTAGTGAAGGGAGGAGGATGATAGAGGTAAATTGAGACTAGGAGGTGATCAAAGATGACTTTACTTACTAAAATTGTCTGAAATGTAAAATTCAATTCTACATTCTCCACAAGAATGAAGCCAGGATATTTTGGAATGACACATTGATAAAAACTGCAATTCCGGCATCGATAAAAAGGTCCTTGTCACATAAAGTTAGAATTAATACCAATTCCTTTCATAGAGAATATTTATGCCAGAGGACTTACATTTTTAATTTACAAAAAAATATTTTAATATCCATTATGCAGATGAGAAAACTGAGACCCATCTGTCCACAATTAACCAGCTGTTGAGTGGCAGGGTCACCGTTTACACTCAGGGCTGTTTGATTACAATAAATATCCTTTCATTATTCTACAAGACCACTAAAAAGTTATAAATAAATAAGTATATTTTCATGTCCAGAGTGCCTAGTCCTATCTCCTTAGAATGAGTATTTCTGAACATCATATTATCTAAATTCCTTATATCAAATAAACATACTTTTAAGGCACTTTGGGTATTATTTCACTTTCCTTCATTCTTAAGATAGTTCTCTCATATGGGAGAGCTCTTATCAAGCAAATAGAGCAACTCCTGTATTGGTTGACTATCTCTCTTATTACATTTGCCATTCAAACAATGAATAGATTCCTAGTTTCATTTGCTAGAATTATCAAACTCTGATTAAAAAAAAGGAAGAAAGGAAGGAAAGAAGAAAGAAAAAAACCTGAGAACTTCTAATAAGTTTTTTTTTTAACTTATTGTTCTTTGGCATTTCAACTATTTTAGCCAATCATATTCCTTTATGCAAATTGGCTTTTACAGGGAACATCTCCAAATCTATAACCAGTTACTGAACTTATCAAACCATGGAGGGCAGAAGATAAGAGAAGAAAAGAAACATAAATAAACATACACACAAGAGAAAATGGATTTTAGTGACATACCCAGGACCACACCTGTTTTGTCATTAAGTCATTCTACAAAAGAGCTCAACTAATTTTTGCAAAAGTTAGCTTGAAAAAAAAAAGCATCGATTACCTTATTTCTTTATTGCTAATCACTTGAAAAGTTCCATTGACATTATATGGTTATAGTCTCAGAAAGATTTTTCCTCCTCTCCAAGATTAATTTTCATTTTTCTCAGATGTCTCTTCTGCATAAACCCAAGCAAAACAACATTCTAGATGCTCATGGAAAATTCTCCTTTTCCCTCTGCAAATATTATGCTGAAATCTGTCATTCACTCTATGTCCCAAATCAACAAATGGTAAATATTTCAATATAGTTGTCTGGTATATTTTGGTATCTTCTTCTCTAAATTCCTTTTAACAAAAATGTATGCCCTTCATTTAACTAAAGGTATCTGCAAAAAAACTAAAAACTGTCTGGGGAAAAACGTGTCTTTGTTCCCCTTTATTGTCTCACACAAGGACCTTTGTACTTAAATAATGCGGTGAAAAATGTCTTTGCGTTTTATCAATAATGCATTGAGGTTCAGTTTATTTCATTTTATGTTGTTTTTACTCTGCTTGGCAAATAACACTCTCTTGACTTTCTCATTCTAATCAAACTGTAAAATGCTAGTAAAACAAATCCAAACTAATAAAGCTCATTTCCTCTATATTAATCCTCTTAAAGTTATCAGAGACTCACATCTCTAGGTATATATAGTACAATCAGAAATAAAGTAGGAAGATAAAATATGAATAAAGGGACTATTAACACACAAGAGTATTAAGACAAAAACATAATGACAAAAGCTATACTGAATTTTATTATTTAAGACATGTTGGGTGGAGACTTCAGTCTGTAGGAACATCTAATATGGTTGAACCCCCATGATCTGCACTCATAAAAAGGAGTTCTTAAGTTTTATTTTTACATTGATGGGTTTGTTTTGAAAAAGATTTCATCCTGCAAACCACAAATTTAATAGTTGTTCTCCTAAGTGCTTAAGATGACTGAACCGCTCTAGATGCTTTGCTTTTCACAAAGAATTTCCTCTAAAATCTAGTTTAGTTTAATTATAGCAGTCTGGGTGTGATTTCTGTTTATATCTCTCTAGTTGAATCTACTCTGGCTGAGTTTGGGTCAGAGCTATTTCTAGGAAATGCCTGCTACTTTTTTCTCAAACTAAAACTTCTTTGCATTTTTCTTTTTCCAGTTCAATGTCTTTGTTACTTTAATATGAAAACAGGTGATCCGTGTGCACGTCTATTAGTAGGCACATGGGAATGATGCCTGATGCAACTAATTCTAAAAGAGATTGGTAAGTATGTGAGTATGGTAAGTATTCTCTTTGAACAATTAAAGCCACTATATTAAAGACTCTTTAGTTCCAGGTAACAGCAATCAAGCTTGGTTTAAGCAAAACCAACCAAGCCATCAACCAAATGAAAGGAAAAGAAAGGACAATGCATAATAGGGATACAGAGCTATCCCACGGATTCCTGGGCATGACATCTGTTGGGCTTCAGGAAGCACTAGACCCAGGATCCCAAAGGCAACCTGGAACCCATGGAGGACTCTCTTCCACTCTCATAGCTGATTGGCTGTCTCAGTCTAGTTCAATTTCTCCCTCCTGGTAGAACAGCTTTATGTGCTATACAGTGTAGACAGAAGATGGCCCTCCACAAGTCCCGATGTCACAGATGACACTTGTTTTTTCATGGAGAAATGAAGTTTCTCTTCTTCCTAATTCCAAATTCCTAAGAAAGCAATTGCTGAGAGGCAAATTTGGTACAAATTCCCACTCCTTACAGTCCATTTGTCCAGTTAACTGTGACTAAGAGATCAGGGCCTTATTGTAATTGACCCACAGGGTAGGTTAGGGTGACAGTTAAGAGCATTTGTTGAGAGTGTGGTAGTGGCACTATAAAGTTTCCCTGTCACTACGATGAGAACAAATTTATACATGTGACAGAGCAGTAAAGCTGAGATGAGTGATACTCTCACTGGCATGTGAGCATACAATCTTATGAATTTCAGGAATAACTCGGCTGCCATTTTGAGATGTTCAGAAAACAAGTGGTAGTACCTGAACCAGTTCATAATTTTCACAAAACGTGGGATCTGGTCAGCATAATATCTTCAGTTTTGATGCTCTGTTGTATTGGGATTAAATTGTGCCCCTTTCTGACATGTTAATTTGGTACCCCTCCACCTGAGAAGACACTATACTCTTGACCTGTGATTTCTCTAAAGCCTTGTGAACTTTATTCCGGAAACGGAAGTTGAATCTAATACCTCAAAGGAGATTTCATAACGAAAAATTTTACATATATCAGTGTGTCCAGACTAGAAACTCATATACTGATAGAAATTTAAAAAATATTTTGAATTATACAATTCACATTGTCCCACCCACACAAAGCCTGGCTTTCAAGTAAAGACATCTTTCCTTTCTCTGCTGAAAGGCAAAAGCAAATTAAAAAAAAATTCCTCTAGACTACATCATCAAACTTATTAAACCTATACTAATGAAAAGTAGTAAAATATTCAAACTACAGTTATTCAGTATGCTGTGATTTCATCTTTTCCTCACTTAAAGAGGGCAACAAAACTTATGAGGGAATATACTGGTGGGAGATATTGGCAGCTTACTGAAGAGCAACCAATAGTGATACACTTCAGCTCAAATAAATATCTTCTTAACTCTTTTTGAATGGAGAAATTACTGCCTATGCCTATGTCTGGGCTGATGCACACTGCCTTTACCCTGAAAGCAGGGAGCATATCATTGGCTTTGATCTATAACAAGCATGGAGGGTGGTGAAATTTTCTTTTTTGCCATTCTCTTGCAGAGTATCCAGTGAGTGACACTGCAATTCTATGTAATGGTCATGATGAGGAAGAGAAATGAGCCTAGAGAGGCATCCTATAATTTACCAAGTTGCTAGGGCCTCATTTTATACACATACATACACATTTTCTACATTTTTTCTTCATAGATTTATTAGATTTTGTCATTATGAATTTGTGTTTGTGTGATTATTGGATTGTCATCTGTCTTTCCACACAACTTGAAGGCAGGACTTAATATTTATTTTGCTGTTTAGTAGCAAGTGAAACCAAGAGCCTAGTGCAGTGCCTAACAACTTGGTGTTGGGGTAGGAACATGAACTCTAGAGGCCAGCTGTGGGGTTTGAATCTCAGCCTTGCCATTTCTAGCCATGAGACCTTGGGCCAACTACACGACCTCCCTGTGCCTATAAAATTTCTCCTCTATAAAATAGGAATACTAGCTATGTCATAAAGATGCTATGAGGACTGAAATGAATTGAATTACATATAAAGCACTTAGTGCTGGCACATGAGAAGTGCACTATAAATAAATAACCAAGTATTTGTTAAATTATTGTTTAACAAATTACTCAGGAAAGGAAAGAGAGAAGCATTTATAATTTTATAAGATCTGAGGCCTGGTATATTGTTTTGTATTTTGCCCCTAAAGCCCAATTTGTTCTTCTTTTCCTGCATGTTACTTTTACATATACTTAAACCTAGGACACATTTTTTTCACCCCCAAAGTAGCTCAAGGAGATTTGTGCTCTAACATGGGTGGATTTTAGTTTGTCTGCTCTATGCCATCTATGGATGGAGGATAGGTGATATCTCTATTAGGAGAGAAAAACATTGGTACTTTTTTCAATTACCAAGTCTCCCAAGATACACAAAAAATTATTGTGTCTTAGTAAATTTAATTTTAGTTTCATCATAGTAATACATGTTCATTATAGAAAATTTAAAAAAAGAAAAAAAATGTTCATAGAGTGATAAAACAAAACACACTTAATTATACCACATTGAGAGATTCACTGTTTCATATAAATGTTGATATATTATATACGAGGTGATAAATTTTAAAAAATTCACTTAAAAATTGGGGGTATAGTAAATATTTTATTCTAGTGTATTCTTCATTTACACCATGTACATTCCCCATGTTATTAAATAGTCTTCAAAATGAGAATTTTTTTAAATGTGTGTATATTTCCCCCTACAGGGATAATTTATTTTATGGTTCCAAGATTTTTGGATACATAGGTTGCTTGTGATTTTTCTATTATAAATGGTGTGGTGATCAGCACCCTCAGGAAGACAAAACGGGTTTTACCTAAAAATGTTAAGAAACAGGGAAGAAAAAAAAATGCCTGCAAAAGAGAAATTCCTGCCTTGATATCAATCTAGAAGCCTAAAGAATATTTATTTCTGGTTTCAGACTTCCTCATCAAATTTTAGTGAGTTCACATTTAGTCTTTTAACCTTCGAATTTTTGTAAAGTATTAAAAAATGCTGAAAATAAGTTCATAGTGTTAAGATCACCATCTCTACTAAGAAATACCTGCCATATGCTTGACTCCTATTTGCTTTTTCCATAAAAATTTTTAGAGTTGAATCCACAAAATAAAGCTGAAAGCTACTCAAGGATGAGAAAATTTTCTTTTCAACAAATACTTAATAATCAAGAGAGCTGAGCTGTTAATTTGATGAATATAATAAATTCTCACTTTCACACAGGGTTAAGAATTTTAGAGGTGAAAGGTTACATATCTGTACCTTTTTTTTGTCAGAAGTAGAATACAGAGTTGCAATGTTTAAATAATTTTTGTAAGGGTTCATTTGGAATAAAATCTAAACTCTTTACCCAGGTTTACCAGTTCCTACCTGGTCTAAATTCTTGTTATTCTCTGCCACCCCATGATGCTCTTTCTATTAAGAGGTATGGTCCAGGTACACTAGCTTCTAAGAAACCAAGAGGCTCAGGTGGGCCCTTCCTGCTGGCAGGCAATCACAGGAAACCCTGCCCACACATTCTGCCACTGTCACACCTTCCCTCTCTTCTTAACCCCAACAGTCTTTCCCCATCCCTCCTCCTCTGCTTGCTTTTTTCCCACTAAGAAAAATGGAAACAACAAGAAGAGAAATTAACAGACCCCTATGAACCCATGCACTCACTTACCAGCCTCTGCACCCACGTTCTTTGCCTGCTTGCCTGTTACACAGTTACATCTCCCCATCTAAAGCCACCCCATTCACCAGTACGTTAGCTTCAACCTCTCCTGCCTACTCCAGTACATTGTTCTAGCACCACTCCACTTCTCTCTTCTACATTATCATTTTTTTCTCCTTACTAGATCAATCTCATCCATGTGAAAACTCATGCTGCTATTTCTCCCATGGTTAATAAAACAACAACAACAACAACAACAACAAAAACAAAACAAAATAAAACAAGAAACTCTCTCTAGATCACACCTACTTTACTCCCTTTTCCATCAAAACTCCTTAAAAATTTGCCTATATTTGCTCTATCTGATTCTCTTCTTATCATTCTCTTTTAAACTACCTTCAATCCAGTTCCCTCTTTTGCCACCGCATCAAAATTGCTCAAAAACATGCTGTTAAATCCCAGGGTGATTCGTAGTCCTCCTCTTCCTTAACCTATAATCAGTACTTGATACATTTGATCACTGCTTCCTTGCTACATTTTGCCATTTGGCCTCTGGGACACCACACTTTCTTGATTTTCCTTTTACTCTGCTGATTGTTCTTTCTCAGACTCCTTTATGATTTCTCTCTTCCCCAGTCTAATTCTGGGGTGCCTCATTGTTTAGCCCTTGGTTCTATTTATATTTCCATATCGCTAACTCCTATGGCGTAAAATGCCAGACTCTTCTCTTGACCAATTCTTTCATCGAAAAAACCGTCCTATCCTTAGCCTTCTTAATCGATGGCAAGTCCATTCTTCTACTCACTCAGCCAGTAATCCTTGGACTCTCTTTCTTGTGTATCTCATATTCCACTCAAAAGGAAGTCCTGTTGGGTCTATCTGCAAAATGTATCTAGAATCAGACTATGTCCCACCACCACTAAAGTTCTAGTCCAAGCCACCATTATCTCCTGCCTGGATTAATGCAGCAGCCTTCTAACTGTTTTCTCTACTTCTTCTCTTACCCGCTTAGTGTCTATTTTCAATTCAACAGCTAGAGTAGTCCTTTAAAAACGTGTCAGATTATGTCACTCCTGTGCTCAAAATTTGCAATGGCTCCACATTTTACTCCAAGTAATATTAAAATGTTTACTTTGGCAGCAAGGCTCTACATAATCTGATTTCACATTAACTTTCTCCTTGTTTACTCTGCTCCAGCCACACTGGCCTCCCAAGCACGCTAGGCTGGCCCCTGAGAGAGGGCTTTTTGCAATGGTTGTTCCTCTCCTGCTTCTCAGTTCCCCTCATCATCATTTGTTCAAAGCTTCTCAGTAAGGTCTCCTTCGCTACCCTACTTAATATTGTAATCTGCCTCTGGCCCTCTCACCACTCCCTGTCATTTACTCTTTCAATCTCCCCCTACCATGTGCTTTTTTTTTTTTTTTTAAATAACTGTTATCAATCTTTAACAGGAAATATAACTTATTCATTATGCTTATTGTTTATTGTCCAACTTCACTTCTAGAATGTAGGTGCTGTAAAGTAGAAATCTTTGATTTACTGTTGAATTCTAATGCCTAAGATCCCTTAGTGTCACATAGTAAGACTCAAAAAGTATTTATAGAATGGACCTCTAAATGAATAAATGCTCACTCCTCTTTAACTGTTCCCTTTGCACTAACTCTTCCCTTTGTTTGAAATAGTCTTTGCTCATTGTCACATGGTGGCTCACTCAGACATTAAATACTTCAAAGGAGTCTTTCTAACAACACAATCTGAGAGAGCAGCGCTGTTTTCGAAATTCTTATTTTGAAAATATTTTCTAATATTTTCTTACTTGTCTATTTATTTTTTTATTTTTACTTTGCCCCTACCCCCATTCATTCTTATTCACCTCTGAATCCATAGACCTAGAACATTGCCTGGAATACATCAGGCACACATTTATTATATGAAGAAATATCACACAGGGTACCATCTGGAAGGCATTACACAAATTATATGTTAATGGCAGAATCCAATGCAGAACTCTTTCCTACTGCAGGTCAAAGCTCCCGCCATAGGTGTTCTGCCAATTTAACAGAAGAATGCTAAACAAGAAGATAAAATATTACTATTTTTAGTAGACAATAAATGTCATGATTTATCTAACTTAGTCATGACCTAGCTTTCAGACATGTGGCTCAAACCCATGGAGTGTTGCAAATCTTGAACTGAGTTATTCTCCCATTTCATAGAGTTTCTATTACACTGATAGGCAAAAAAATCTTTTCTTTGATTAATATGTCTCTTATTGTTTATAAATGTACTAGTCTTTGCTTCATTTTATCTAAACAAACATCTAGAAGATCTTAACCCATTGCTGTTTAATCCATGTTTTAATGCTTATGTACCTAGTGAAAGAGTGTCCATTTTTCCTACGCAATGTTAAAGTAGTGAACGAATGGATGGTGACAGCATTCTATGCTTGTCCACATTCTTCTTGGAGTTGTATTATGGGCACAAATGCTCATATCAGAGCCATATATGTTACATGATGAACCCAGGAAGCTTGATGGGTATCAATAAACATTCAGAGATTAGGAACTCAAAAAAAAAGAGCTCAAATCAACTGACTGAGACTTTAAAAGCATAACATACCTTCAATTTGATGAGTGCAGACTCATATTATAGGTGTGGACTTCTCCATTACTAGTTCCCTCTAACCCTCCCTTTTAGTAGGAGTAAAATGTAATGAATCACTGAAAATGTGACGGTCTGTCATACGGTCATTGAGGGATTTGGCAAAGTCTCAGAGCCTTTTGCCGAATCACCCAAAGGCAACATGCAGGCTGATGTTGCTGTGGAAAGTCCCCATCCCTCCACCAGATTAGAAGATTAGCTAATCGAGCTGTTGAAGGTGCTCACCTCAATGGCCTCAATGGCTTAGGTTCCAAATGACCCTCAAGCATGTTCCTCCTACTGTTCTCTTTTCTCTTCCTGAAATGGTCTAAGGTCTGGTACTCTCCTTGCTAATATTCTATGCCTACCCTTCACTGTCATCTTCTCATCACTTCTCTGTCTCTCCTTAACCTATGTGATTCTCCTCTAATCGCTAGGAATTTAGCAAGCAACATAGTGCATATGTGGATAAAGTTGGAGAACTTCTCTGGGAGGCAGTTGTATTTGTTAAAGTTACATGTGTTAAATTACTTATCTGAAGCCACAGGGTGATAGGCTATAGCAATGCTTTGGAGCAGGCGAAGAAGGATAACAATGAGAATCCTCATTGTCAGGAAGCTGAAGAAAATTAGTGGTGAGGAGGGTCCAGTAGGAGTGGCAGGAGAAAAGAGGTGGCTACATCTCCAAAGCAGCAGCCACCAATGGCCAATGCATTGGCCCTTAGGCTAAACTGCTTTAAAAGAATAGAAAGTGGTAGATGGGGCAGATATTGTGTGAGCAGTTAGGTTTTAGAGAAGTATATGTATATTTTAATTAAAGCCATTTAAAGAAGTCGATCACATATTCCATAAGAAAAAGCACTTAGAAAAACCAGAGCTTGCTCCCGTGGTGAATGCCCCTCGTTACTGCTTATTACACCAGAAACCAGGGGAGTGAAACACTTGGCACATGCAGGGAAATGATTTTAGCATGTGTGGTAGATTGTTATGGTTTGCCAGACCAGCATCTGTCCCTCTTCATTTGGTAACAAACTCACATTTAGGGAGTCACCAACCTCCTACTCTCAACCCAAGACTTGATCTCTTTCTTATGTGTGTGACAGTCACATGCAAATGCAGGTGTGGGTTGAGTACCATGATCCTCATAGTGAAGATGCCGGTGATGATCCTGTGACTCAGGACCATCCAGTGAAACATAGTCCTGGAGTTTTGTCAGGGTAATAGGAAAAGAGAATCTCTCGTTTTCATTGGAGTTAATGCTGGAAGCCTATGATCATTGTTTGGGGTGGGTGGTGAACAGGGAGAGAACTTGCCTGAAGGAAAAACCAACACAGAGAAAGGCAGAGGAAAGAGAGAAAGAAAGTGAGGAAAAGGGAGAGAGACAAAAGGAGATAGAGAAAAAGATAGATATCAAAATATGAAGAAATAATTTACACATTTGGATCCAGTTGTGTCTTTGTGATTTTAAGTTCATTGGGTCTATGAACCCCTATTGCTTAAGCCAGTTTAAATTGGGTTTCTGTCACTTGCAGCCAGAAGAGTTTGACAAATATAAGTATTAATGAACACAGTCACTAAACCTTTTATATATGAACTCACTTAATCCTCTAAGAACCCTATGAAGTTGATGTTATTACATTTCCATTTTATAAGTGGAAAAACTGTATCATCCCAAGATCATAAAACTAGTCAATAATGGATTCAGGATTCAAACTCAAACAGCTTTGCTCCAGAATTGGTGCCTTTGACCACTACATTTTACTAGTCTAATTGAGCGTAGGATCAATCTGAAGGAGAACCTTTGTGATTTCCAGAGTGACAAGTCTGGGCCCAGCTTAACAAGCATTAGAAGATTTTTCTTTGGGGGTTTTTACATCAATAAATAGGGCAAGAGCTACATGTTAGACCCCGTTGTCAAGTATGTACTTAGATCATGACTATATAAACAAGATGGACACTAACCTGAAATGGAAGGCAGGATTCTTTAAAAACAGGTATATAGTTTGCCTATAGCATAGAGAATAAAGACTTAGGTACAAAAACTCAGGTAAAAGTGTGTGCACATACTTGCACATGTGAGCAGTCTTGCTGAGGGACAGAGTGGTAGAAAGAACTGCATATAGGACACTATAATGAATTATAATTCACTTCCAAAAACTCTCAATAACTTTTTTCCCTCTCTTTTATTATAGCTAGAGCTGCTGCTTAAGCCATAAAGGAAATAAATTTTCTGAACTCTCTCTTGGAGTCCTTTGCAGGTTTCAACCACACCTTCCGTGTGCTTGGCAAGGTCTATTCACTTTGCTGTCTCTGCCCCATGGATTCCAAGCACGAGTTTTCTTCTTTTTGGCTGTCTCTCCTCCCCCAGCCCCACCTTCTTCCAAATGTCCGTTCTGATCAGTTGGACAAGTCAAGCTTTGCCCAATTAGTCCACTTTAAGTAGCTTACCCTGTACTTTATTAAAAGCAAAATCCACATTGGGTTGGCAAGATTAGGGGAAAATATAAAAATAAATTACTGTATTAAAATTAATTAAATGAAAAGCTGTATCTAATACCAGGAAATGATGGACTTCACAGGAGCAGTGAAGCCCTTAGTTCAACAAATGATTTTAAAAAATCCAGAAACTCCCAGCCCAGGCCTAAATTAAATATTCTACACCAATTGTGAAAGCAAAAAGATGTTAATTTGGGTTTTTGCACAAAGTGAATAAAAGTTCATTCTGCTTTTTTGCTCTGCAGAAAAATTCTTATGATTGCAACACCATTCTGCAGGCTGGATGATGTTATTTATAAATAACACCACCTCATACTTAAAGATAGACTTTTGTCTGAGGCTCTCTAAGAATTTTGAAAGCATTCACTGAAGTGCACCAACGAATAAGTACATAGAACAGCAGGTTCACTGCTCAGTTTCCAATTTATTGGGCACCTATTAAGAGCCAGGTTAGATGCTGAGTGATGGGCATATCGAAAAGGTGTGCAAACTGGAAAATAGGAGCGAGGGAACAAGGATTAGACTCCAATACAAAATGCCATATGCTTTGAATTTTTATACCCTGTCATCAATTATTTTTAAAGCTTAGTTCTTGATAAGTTCAGATTCCTTCACTCACTCATTAACATTATAAGGAATTGGAATAGAATTTTAATGGGCATGGAATAAGTTGGGGGAAAATATAGTCCAAAATAGAATATAATGGAAATAGTTTGATGCTTTTATTCTTCATTTATATTTTCGATTTCTGATACTATGTTTCATTTAGAAACCAAAGTGCATTTTCTCACTTTTGTGTTAGTGGGGACAGAGCTGGGTGAGAACTGAGAGATGGAGCTGAAGTAGTCAAATAATGGGATAGGTTTTCTTGGCTGCCCCTTCCTTTTCTAAAGCAAGTCCTCATCAACTCCACTTTCCCCCTCTTCTGGTCCCAGTAAGCAAATGGAAAACTGAGTGGAGCTCAGAACTAAAGACTGGGTTCGGGCTGCTTGGGTGGACTCTACCTTTCCCAGCTGCATCACTTAGGAGCCCTGAGATAGAGGGCCAAGGTTTCAGCCTTTCTGAGCTTCTATTTCCTCATCCGTTAAAAGGGGGATAAGTAGATCATCTGCCTCATAGGGTGACTATGGAGATGAAATGGGTTCACATATATAAAACTGATAGCACAGTGCTTTGCACATAGTAAGGGCTTGGTATAGTTTAGGTCCCCAGCTGAGCTGATATTGTTGTATTTTCTGGGCCTTGATAAAATTTCAGTGCATTGTCATTTTCTCTTCCCCAGAAGAGTTTACCTCTCTCTATTCCACCCATCTCCCCAGTTTCCACCACTCTCTCTCCTTATTCTTTGGCTTATTTTTCTTCATAGTACGTATTACCGTGAACATATATTTATTTATGTGTTTACTGTTTTCCCATCTACCTCCCTGAGAGACTTAATGATGACTCTTACAAATGAGGATAGAGTCACTTTTTCATCCCCTGCCATTACAACTTAAGCTTTGTGAAGGGATTTGTTTGTTCTGTTCCCTGACTCAAGCCCAGCTTCTAGAACAGTGTCAGGCATGCAGTAGGCATTCAATTAACATTATTGGATTGAATGAATAAGCTAATTGTTCTCAAGGGCACAATAATTTCTGATGCAAATCAGAACCACAGTCCCTTCTTCCTTGAATCTGAACCCATCATGGAAATCCTTTACATGCTCTGCTCTGGATTTGAGGAGACCCAGATAGTAAGACTCTATTTGGATTCCTGAAGGATGTTATTTCTCCAGTGTACTTGGTACCTTGCAATTCTGGAACATTTTCCTGTCATCCCATGCCCTGGGAAGTTATAAATTACCCAAGGCCCACAAATGTGTGTGTGTGTGTGTGTGTGTGTGTGTGTGTGCGTGTATTTTAAAATTTCAGCAAATAAGTAAAAACTGGGAGATTTCAGATGAAAATGCACCATTTCAGTTTCCCTTTAAGAATACAAAGATATGGCATCAATGGGCTGGTTCTTACTGGTGGCACCTCCATTTTGATGAAGTATGTATCTCCAGTTTGCTACAGTTTTTACCCCTCCTTATTGTCTTATTGTCTTTCTGTCATTGTGGGCAAGTGTCAGTTGCAATGTACTATTGTAATTGTGCAGTATTTCCTAAGATAGAGAAATCTTTTGGGAAAACTGAAGAATTGGTGCTTTAAGAAAATGAGAGAAAGAATTTTTTAAAATAAGAAAATAGATTGTTCTGGTGTGTTTGCTATAAAACTGCCCAGTAAGCCTAATTCTTTATGCTACCTGGCTCCTCCAGATATTTGAGTTTACCACCCTGACATAGGGAGAGGGCCCTGTGGATTGGATCACTCGGCCATTTTGGGGCTTTGCTAAATTGATGAATATTTAGGTGGCCTGAATATTTGCTGATGTGGGCAAGATATGTTTGGTGTCAACCTATTTTCTGTCATTTAACTTTATTCAAGCAATACTTTGAATAATACTTCTTCAGGATATTAATTCACAAAAAAAATATGTGAGAGATTGCTGTTCCTCCAGGATCAGAAACGATAATCTGATTCAAATGCATTAGAGCATTTTATTTCTGATTATATTCATATGCTTGGATATGTTTCAATAAGTCTCTATCAGTAATAGGTATTGTAGGAAAAATGGGTTCATGGTTAATTAAGACTGAAAAACACAAGACGAAATAAGGTCCTATGTGTTTCTTTACTATAAATTATCTTCACTTGTTTTTTAAAACGGGCATTGTGAATCTCTAAAGGATGGAGAGGTAGGTGAGATGGGAAGGGATTGGTATGTATTATTTTCCGAACTTGTTTTATTTGGCTACATATTCTCCATTTTTTTTAAATCACAAAAGATATGTTGGAAAATATTATAGTTGATTTTTTACTCTGAAAATATTCTCTATATTTTGCAGATCAATTCTAATTGGACTCATGAAAATAATAGTACAATGATATCACTCCCATCCGGGTTTCCCAAGGACAGCATTTACCTAAAATGGGCTAAACAGCCTTTAGATAATAATCACTAATATCTTACATTCATCGCAATCTCATTACTGCCAGCCATTGTACCAGGCTTGCATTCTCTCTATAGTCTCTCCCTTAACCTTTACAATAACCTCCCAAGGCAGGTAAATATTATTCCTATTTTACAGATGTGGAAACCAAGGCTTTGGGACGTTAAATAATTTACCCACGATCTCACATTGAAGAGATGAAGTTAAACCATCAGAAAACATATTATGTTTTTTATGTGTCTTTTTCATATTTATTCTCTTTAATGATATAAAGAAATGGTTAGAATTTATTTAAATGCTTATTATGAGTCTGGTATATATGGATTTTATACATATTATCTAGCTTAATTCTCCTACTATGAAGTAAGTGTTACTATAATTCTCATTTTTACAGATTAGAAATTAAAGTTGAGGCAAAGCTTATAATTGCTGCAGCATCACAAAATCCATAAGCTGTGCCAACTCTGTGCACATCTGGGGAGATGCCCACGTCCATGCATTTTATTGCTATTCTAGACACTCCAGAATCTGTTTCTTACAAAGTTCCACAAAAGAAAATAGAAGGATGCTTATCTAAAACATCAGAATTGTCTCACTAAGATGAACTGAAAAAATTCCAGTCAACCTTTTAACAACTTCAGTGAAGGGTTTCTAGTCTTCCAGTGTGTTTATCTCTGATTTATTCTTCGTGTGTAAACTTTTGCCTACTAGATTTTCTCTATCAGAAAAAAACAACAACAAAAATTGTTTTAATGAATTACATGTGAGAAATTGTACAGTCCTCTGCCCTCATGTGCTCTCTAACATGTGGCTGCAGCGACCAGGGGAAGGTAGGTATCCCTGCTCTTGTGATATCTTCCCATGGCTGGAAGGGGGTGTCTCTGCTGTGAAGTGTGCCCACCGTTGCAATAAAGAGGTCGACAGATTCTCCAAGAATGTAACAAAGGCCTGGAGGAAGCCACGCTTGGAGAGAAAATTGGAAGTGAACGCCAGAGCTTTACAAAGAGCTCCCAAAGTAGGCCCTTGTAAAAGTGAATAATGAGCTGCATAGACTAGTTCCTTCATGCTGAGCTCAACACACATCTTTAAACATAAGATTGTCGAGGAAGCAGATACTCGGAAACCCTTTCATCTTAATTAAAGTTATGTGGGCTACGAAATACTTTTCCTTTATATTAAGCTCTTATTCCTGTGGAGAAATTTCTATTTGTTTTTATCTAATTTGAGCTTCAAGGTTAATCTCAGTTTAAGACTTTCACTCACTGGGAGAGACAGTCCATCCGGTTTCCCCTGATCCCATGTATATGCATGCATCCACCAGGACCCTGCTGGGCTCCAAAGCCTCTTGCTGGCGGTACATTCTTTACACTGTTCCTTCAACAGAAAGAATGAGCTGTGTATCTGGGAAGGATATATGGAACGGGGAGGATTTTGAAAAGGTCACAAAGCTTTCTATTTTAGGGAACCACATGCCACAATCCTTAAATGTGAAGTTTCTGATAAAACTTGCTCTGGGATGTAGAGCCTGAGGTTTTCACGGTGGGGAAAGCAGGAGGAAGAGGGAGATATTAAAGACAAAGAAGTAGAATGTATTTTATTCCAGAAAGAGGTTTTCACAGACTTAGAGACAACTGATAGATAGGATTGCTTGGCACACCATGATCCCTAATTTTCTTCAATAAATATGAGTCTGATTGAATTAAACTGATGATGAAAGTGACTGTGTTTTTTGATTTCAAAGATAAAGTAAGAAATCGTAAATAATTTACAGAAGATCTAATTTAGGGTCTAATTGGAATTTCTTAGATTTTTGTTTACGTGTCTGCCTTCCATATATGACGGTAATATATCTTAAATGTCATTATGTCATCAGTGCCTGAGAAATAATACGTGCTAAAAAGTTGGTGAAATGAATAAAGGTAGGGTCTGGTCTATATGGAATGTGTTCAGCCACACCCTGAGACTATGTACATGACAGGCATTGTTAATCTATCATGGTACTCCTGCCACCTGAAGCAGGATGCAACCTTGAAACCCTTAACAATGATCACAAGCAATCAATGCTGGCATAAGACATGAAACCTATTTATCACTGTGGGCCCCAAATTTAACTTTTGAAGATATTTTGAAAATATTTGATCTTTATTTAATAAGTACAATTTACTTTCTTACTGAGGTTGACCCCATTCTCTTTTCTTTCTCCCAATTTTTTTCTCTTTCAGTTTTACACAAAGCCTCTACCAGATGGTTAGGAATCTCATTCTCAGTCTTAATCTTGCCTCCAGGAGTTTATACTGTGTAAAGCCACTAAACTTCTGGCAGATCACTAGTGACCCAGGAAGATAGTTTTTATTAAGGTTTTTACATATATATCATCATGAATCAGAATGGTATTGAAAGGGTTTATGCCAGTGCATGAAGTTGGAACTCTGGCAAATGGGTTTTCTTCTAAGAGAACTAGGCTTGCTGTACTCACAACAATGTATTTTGAGTCAGGAAATCTGGACTCATGTTCTAGATGAGATACCCTCTGTGTATGACCTTGGAAAAATTACCATATAAATCAAGACCTTGGTTTCCTCCATTTATATGGAGAATGGACTTTATACTTACCAAGGTCTATTCTTGGAGCTCCTTGGGAAAGATGTGAGAAGTCAGCTTCTCAAGCACATTCCTGTAGCATAGAAGATAGGCCCTTTTGCAATAAGGAACCATCTCTTCTCTGACCAGATTTCTGAAATGGAATCTAGATAATATGAAAAAAGACTGGAAGGATTCCAGATAATTTTGACTCTTGGTCATCTTCATGAAGGATAACATATAAGTAATAACTGTTTTTTAAGTTCTTTTGCATTTTTTTCCATATTGAATGGTAATACAAGCCCTGCAATATCAATTTCACCACATTTGGAGTCTATTTTTTAATTTTGTAATTGTATTTAATTAAATTATTTTTGTAAGGGCAATTTACTCAATAGTTTAAAAATAACAAAAAGAATAGCTTACTAATAAGATTACTTTACTCAGTTTCTTCTGTGCCCTCAAATATAAATATAACGCCTCGCCTTTAAAAACTTCTCTCTCTCCCTCTCTCTCTCTCTCTCTCTCTCTACCTACTCTCTCTCTCTCCCCATATTCCTCTCACCACCCCCACCCCCCCCCCCTTTTTATTCTTTTTTTCATCAAATATGACTTTTTGGACTCTTTTGGACAGGATCATTGAGTTTCTTATCATTTTAGGAAAATTTTCTAAAATATTACTGACATAACTTTTGTCTCTTACATATATGATGCCATCGTTTTTTATTAGCTTTTTCCTCTTAGTTTGGGTCAAACTTTGGCTTTTTATTGTCATAAACAATGCTGCAATGAATATTCTTAGTCCTACATCATTTTTCATGTGTGCAACTTATCTGTGGGAGAAATTCATAAAAGGAAAATTATTGGATTGAAGGATACATGCACTTATAATTTTGATAGATATTTCTGTATTGCTTCCATAGGGATTATACCAATGTACAATTTTACCAGAAATGTATGAGATTGTCGATTTCTCCTGGCTTTCCAACAGTAATTTGTAAAAATCTTTTTAACATCCATATAGAAAAGTACAAAAACCTTAATAAGTAAATAACAAGTTTAATTTTCACAATCAGCATCCAGATTTAGAAACAGAATATTCTCATGACTCCAGAAGCCTCTCTCCCAGCTCCAGCCACTATTCTCAATCCAAAGAAAGTTCTATTCTGACCTCTAATGGCATAGATTAGTTTTATAATAATTGGTAAATTTAAAATATTTACGTCACAGTTGTTGACCCTAAAAATATTTGTTGCTTTGCTAGATATGCCATAAGTCTTGGTTCTAAGTAAAAAAGTTCATTCAGAATACTTTCCCGCCCATCACCTGTCTTTTTGCCAAACAAGTCCAATAAAGAGCTTTTCATTCTTTTACAAGGACTTTTGAGATGATATCCAACCCTGCCCATTTTATTTGGGTCAGTCTTTTGTTGCAAAACTTTTGTCTTTTTCAAATTGGTAAATTGAGATGTTATAATAAGACTTTCACTAAGTTTAGCGAACTCTTTGGAATGATTTCTGACTTAAAACATGTAGTATGTAGAGTAAATGAAATTCGTTTTGGCAGAAGAAACTTAAGGGAAACCCAAAGAAATAGCCATAGCCAACCATACTACAGAGTACCTTAAGCTGAAGTAGAACAAAAGCTTCTGCTGTTTGAGGGAGACAGATTACACATAATACAATTCTGGGGGCCACACAAATAAA
The DNA here is from genome assembly GCF_902729225.1 of Pteropus medius. Classification (NCBI taxonomy): domain Eukaryota; kingdom Metazoa; phylum Chordata; class Mammalia; order Chiroptera; family Pteropodidae; genus Pteropus; species Pteropus medius. The sequence goes on from NW_024353908.1 coordinate 5,021,363, forward strand.
TGGGGTTTTGAGTATGAACTCAAATCAAAAGTCAGAGGTACATGGTTCATATTGCAAGTGTTAAGTTGCCATCAAGAAGCTTTATACATAGGTAATGCGATTTAGCATCCTCCAGCGTGACTAGCAATAGGAGTTTATTTAAGGATGCTTAGTGATGTTCTTATGATTCACTAAGGATGCATAGTGATTCTCTGAAGCAACAGAGGGTAACCAGCTGGTAATAAATAAGATGCTGCTCTATACTGCTTCCTCTTTGAAGTCTCCACACTGTTATTGTTGTATATTCTTGGATCCAGGCCTTCAGGACTTTCCCATGAATATCCTGCTCTGAATCTGTACCTTCTTGATATTTTCAATTCTTCCTTCCTTTCTTTTCTATTGAGCCAAACTATCATGGTCAAGAGCCAAGTGAATTGGTGGCATGATACCTCATGAAGAAATTATAAGTATTTCACAAATAAATCATAGAAAACTGCCTATCTGAGAATTTGCCAGTCTGATGTCCCTGAACACCTGTCTGGCTTATAGCTGATGTGAATAAACCAGAATGTATAGTCTGTAGACTACAGTAATTTTATTTTATTTATTAACACTATCTGGTTCTCTGAAACAAAAAACATACTCTACAGCAAGATAAGGTAACTTAGTATACATAAGAAAATCAGGAAAAGGAACAACACGGGTAGCAATATTAAAGAAAATAAGGAAGGCGATTTGCATCACAAATATTTATTATTAAATCCTCTGTACTTTGTGGATGACAAATTTGACTTTAAAATTCCTGGAAGTCAACATCAATAGGGAAACATAAAGTTATAAAACTGGTATTGTCCGTAAGATAGAAACAAACCAGCACTTCAGAAGAGGCACTACTCTTGATACTAAGATAAAAAATGAAAGTCTCTAAGCCTGCGGTCCTCAACTTTTTTGACACCAGAGACCAGTGCTCCTGTGAGAATTTAATGTCCGATGATCTGAGGTGGAGCTGAGGCGGTGATGCTAGCTCTGGGGAGCGGCTGCAAATACAGATGAAGCTTTGCTTGCTCACCTCCTGCTGTGCGGCCCGGTTCCTAACAGGCCTAGGACTGCAGCCCAGGGTCTGGGGACTCCTGCGTTAAGCATTCTTGTAAAGAAGATGCTTAGTAATGTGAATAACAAAGTCTACGTAGTAGGTGTAACAAAGCACTTCTAAGGTCTCTAGCTTATCACTTTATTCAGTAGTTATATGCTATAGCACCAAAAAATAGTGTGGCTTTGGGGCAGTGGTAAATATGCGATGTTCTCCCAGAAAAAAAAATGATAAACCACATGTGCACCATTAAAAAAATGGTTCAAGATTATTATTGGCCTAGATGGTGGCTTGTCTGGATTTCTAACTAGGGTTGGAGCCATGCATTTTAATAGTTTGTTGAGCTGAGGAAAAAGGATTGATGTCTTCTTATTAAAGAATGAGGTACTTAAGAAGTTCTCATAACTTTCCTGAATACAGGTCAGTGGCTGCTCAGAGTCAAAAGCCTGGATTTACCTGGGGCCGTGACTAAGATCGTCTTTAGACTATAATTTTAGATTTACTCTAATATACTGAAAAATGGGCCATAGAAGGCTCAAATGTCTACACTCTATCGTTTGAGAATGATTTGAATTCACCTTACATTTAAAAGCAAGAAATCTCAGCAAAGCCCCTGGAGGATGTCTGTTGTCAGCCATGAGATTTCCTGGTGTGTTCTCTTAGATAAACTAGTTGCACAGCTGTGTATTACTGTGAGGACATAAATAAAATTTATACAGTACTTAATCTGTACAATCATACATTATCTTAATGGCTAAGTTCCAAAATTGACACAATCAAAATCACTTTCCACTAATTGCAGAATCTTTTCTGAGGAGAAGGAAATGCGATACAGGCACTGAAACTCTAACTATAGAAAAATATTCCTTAGCAGAATGAGATGAAACATAGATCTACTATTCTTTCTGCACTTGATCTTTTGTGTTTGATCATAAATGCACATTGTGAAGAGATGCTACATACCTCCAAGCTAAACACTGTTTGCTACTCATTAGTGATTTATAAATGATATTTTCTCCCTGGTGACATATCTTTTGATATGATTCTCTAATAATAACATCCACCAATATTAAAATAAGAACATCCCCATGTATTGTGATCATCTTCAACCACATTTTCTCACGAAAATTAAATTTTAGCACACCAACTGATATTGTATGCATATATTTGTCTACCATCATTATAAATCTCCTAAGGGTCTCTATAAAATGATAGTTTTGCCTCTTTGCAGTAATTCTACCTAATGCTCCAAAGCAAGAAACTAATTACATGCTGACTTTTCACTAACTTTGATCTTTCAAATACCATACTATGGAGGTTCTATAGGTAATCATATAATTACAATTCGCTAAATGAGTTGAAATTAGCCATAAACCTTTTTATTTAAATTGTATTAACTGTTTCTTCAGTAACACTGTCTGCAGTTCTACTCTTTCCTACATAAGTTTGCCAATATAAGGTTTCAAACTAAAATTTGATTATGGTCACTAATGTTTATAACAAATGCCTCATTATAACACCAGAAGCGCCAGTGAAGATGAATATGTGAAGAATTTCTTTAAACATGCTTAAGGAAAGGCCAAGGATAAACTATAGTGGTATAAAGAAATGACTAAAATTTCTCAGGGGAATATTTTAGTTGGCAAGAAAAAAAATCACCTCACTTGTATTTTCCTATTGAGTTGGTGCAATATTTCTTGAAAGAAAGATTGAAGACAGTCGTGTCTTTTAGTATACCATAGGACTATGCACAGAAAGAAAAAAAATCCTGGATTTCACTTTTGGAAAATACAATCCCCTCACTCTAGACTGACAGAAGTACTAACTAAGGATTGCCTTTTTTTTTTTTTTTAAATGATCACTTAATTAAATTTCATTTTTTCAAAATAGTCATTGTTGGTGATGTGTAAGTTCCTGTTGCAATTTTTTACATTACGTAAAATACTATTTTTGTGGGTTGGTTTTATATGGCACTAAAACTTTCTTTTCCTGTTAGTACATTCAAAACACTAGACCCGTGGCTTACAACTGGGGTTCTTTCACCCCTCAAAGGACATTTGGCAATGCCTGGAGACACTTTCGGTTGTCGTAACTTAGGGGGTTCTACTGGTTATCTAGTGTGTAGAGACCACAAATGCTGGTTATCAGCCTGCAATGCCCAGGATGGCCCCCATAACAAAGCATAACCAGCCCCAAATGCTGGTAGTGCTGAGGCTGAGAACCCTTGCCTTAGACCACATTAAATGAAATGAGTATAGATTAGTAACTACTTTGAAAAGCCTTAAAATGAAGAAACTCAAGGTTTTGAGTGGGCAAACCGGTCATAAATTTTCTCTTTAAAGTTGAGCCCAAAAGGTATGAAAAGGAAACATTCTATTGTTTGGAAACAGACCTCTATCTTTACCGTATTTATGGACCTTATTTATCTAATAACACTCAGAAACACACAAAACCCTGACCACCACATTCACATTAAAGCTGAGTAAACAAAGTGTGTTTTGACTTGTCATCAATCATGACATGTGATCACAGGGAATATTGTGTGCAAGAGGCAGTTGTTTTATCTGGAGCCTCAGCCTTTAAAAAATTCAAAACAATAAAGTTGTTTATTTGACACGACTCTTGACCTGACTGCAGTGCTTCATTCTAAGAGAAAGTAAAACACACACTACTTTCTGATTATTTGCAATTATATAGGAAGTCTATTTCTCTGGCAAACTTTGCTTCAGTCTTAGGACCAGAAAGAAGCAGGAAGAGCTTTAACAGAACAAAACAAAATGAAAGACTTCCAAGGAAAATGTGGTGAGTGTGATTAAGTGTTATTTCCGAGCCACATGTAGAACCACTGATGAGTCTTATTTTATAAATCTTTAGGATATTAGAGTGCTTTGAGTTCTAGGAATTGCATCCCCTTTGGAGTCCTTTGTTCCAAAGAAAAAGTTAAACACACCATAGTAATAGCCTGAAAACTGAGCTGCTGGAACATGCATAAACCCAACACAAGGACTTGGGGCTTCATGAAGATGGATCGCCAGCACTGTTTCAGACACATACTCTATCTATTTTCCAAACCTTCTTGCTTTTACCCTCAACCTCAACTTCTTCCATCTCGTTTGAAGATTGTCTTTTAGTAACTTTGGTGGCCTAGGAAAGAAGTGTTTGTATCCTGGGGCATTAACTGGCATTCTAGTATAGCCCTGAGAGACTAGGCCTGTTTGACAAAAGATTGTCCTAACCCTGGTCCCCTCACATACCTACTGAACAAATAACTTTAGCCACTTGGGTTTTCTAGGCAAGGATTTGCAGGATATAGTTCAAAGCGCTCTTGGGCTGATGTTCTCTTTGATTCTTTTGGACAAATGACATGCAAATTCAACAGTCATTTCTTTCTTATGCAGTTGTTACAATTACTTTTAAACTACGTAGAAATTAATGAGCATACCAAACTCTGGTTTTCATGAGCTAAGATTACCATGGAATGAAGCTATCACTCAAGTTTGAGGACTAAAGTTGTACTTTGAAATATTGGGCTACGAAGCCTCTCTTGACCCCATGCATGCACACAGAGGACATCCTAATGGGCCCTGATGCATAGGTGCCAGGGCTGTTTTCTGTTTGCTTGTTTGTTTTTGTTTTGATTTTTAAAAACTGCTCAAAACCTTACAGAGTCACTGTTCTTGTCTCTGTTTCTTCATCTGCAGTTTACGACAATTGGGCTAGGAGATTTCAGTTACATTACAATGATTTTATGGGTGTACATGAACAATTATAGGTCTTCCTTGCTTTCTCTTGGGTCAAGCATACCTTATGATACGATTGGGAAGAGGAAACGATACTAGCAAAAATATTCTATATTATACAAAAGGAAGCCAATATTTTGGATGTAAAGAGAGTCAACTTATTTATTTTGGTTCAGCACATTACTTTGATCCTACTCTCCTGAGGGACTTGCTTTCTTTGCTTAGAATGTATTACCATCCACTCTCAAATGCTACTTATCTTTTGGAACCCAGCTCAGCATCCCTTCGTCTATAAAACTTTCCCCTGTATCATGGGGTTACTCCTTCCTGTGTAGCAACCACAGTCCTTAGTATATATCTATGTCCACAACTGTCATGCTACATTACATTTTTAACAGCTTTTTTGTAGCATTTTTACATCGTATCATCAAATTTACCATTGCAACGTACAATTCACTGATTGTTAGTAACTTTACTAAGCTGTGCATTCATCACCACAATCCAATTTTAGAACAATTCTATCACACCAAAAAGAACCTTCATGCTCATTTACAGTCAGTCCCCATTCCCTCCACCCCCGGTTCCAGACTACCACTAATCTATTTCCGGTTTCTATCAATTTCATGCTGTTCAGAATTGCCTTCTTTGTGCTTTCCCTTGAGAAGATTCTAAACTCCTTAAGACACGGATTGTGATTTTATTTTACCTTTTCCTCCCAACTCCTACACAACTGCTAGAACAAGGTAATAAATAATATTTACCAAAACTTCCATTTATTTGAAGTATGCAATTAAGAGCATTACAAATTCCCTCTAATTTAATCCCCCAAACAGCTATTAAATAGACACTATTTTATTCCCTTCAGAGATAAGGATATAACCTTAGAGTTCTTAAATAACTCATCCAGGGTCATGTTAGGATTTGAAGCCCAGGCTGTCTGACTCCAAAGCTGAGTGAATGAATAGATAAATGAATGAATAATAAACATAAGAGTTTCTAATCTGGAACAATTTCTTAATTCTAGAGAGGATTCTAATAGAGACCTCATAAAATTTTTTACAGTGTTTTAGGTACATATGGTATACATTCCTGCTTCAAAGATTTCATTAGAATTTCAAAGATAGCCCTGATCCAAAAATGATAGCCCTCCCCAAACCATGTGTAGGTACTGAAGGGGGCTACAATAGTGGTGAGTCATGGTCCCTTAATGTGCTTTATCCTCCTAGGATAAAAAAGTTAGTCACAATCTTTGTCTTCTGTGTTATGTGGGTCACTATTTGAGTAGATTTTTCTAAGAACCTACTTGTTCCAAACCTTATTCTTTGTTCAAAATAAAGATGCTAACCCTTCCTTGTGTATATCAAAGGAAATGCCTTCCTGCTCTATGTTCTTCCTTTATTTCAAGCTGCCTGTCATGTCAATAAAGTTGTTGTAAAAAAAAAAAATTCAAATAGGAGAAAAGCTATAAATGGAGAACCCCTTAGATCCTTCCTTCTCCCTGGTGTAAACTCTTCCTTTTCCCCCAGAGCAGGGATAAGTTAATTGTATTTGAATGAATAATTCTAATAAAGCAGTGACCTTTAATGCCAACTGGTGTTTTTAATTTTGATTCACTGTCACTCACTCCAATGTGAGCCACCCCAGGATGTGAGCAATGGAAAGGCCAGTATGCACAGAGAGGAGAAAAATAAACACACAGAGTTAGGTGCCGCCCGCAGGTAAATACATAGATGGCAGATCTTACAAAGAGATGTGAACTAGAAACTCCTTACAAAAAGAGTCAAGAAAATGGTGGAAATTAGTAAGAACTACAGGTATGTCAAAATCCAAAAGGAAATTTTCTTCTTATCAGGAAGAAAACAATTCATTGTTCATTGTGTAAAATTTAGAAAAGACAGAAAAATTTTAAAAAGGAAATGGAAAAATATAAAAAAGCAAAATAAAAATCATTTGAAATCTCACCACTTAGAGACAACTTTGTGGCTATTGTTAATATTCTGGAATATATCCTTTCAGTCTTTTTCTATATTTATATATGATATATATATAATATATGATATATATGCTTATCTATATATTTGAAAATTGAATTGTGCATAATATTTTATTGCTTGAGAAATGTTCTTCAGTTTTTTCTGTGCCTTAAAATTCAGTTTTAAAATTCTTCAGGCACATGAATTATAAAAATAGATGCTCCTCCTTGGTAAAAAAAAAAAGGGTACAAACAGTACAGGACCATCTAAAGCAGATTTCAGGAGTTGCACTGACATGCAACTGAGGGCAGAGATCTGGGTTGTGGCTGTGGCAGTGGGACAGGTGTTGTGTCTCAGAGGTAGTCTCTATTGGGGCCTAACAAGAATTTGGATTCATTGTTGCCCACTATACTACCTTGAATTCAGAAATTCATATTTTGAGAAATCTTTCCATTTTTAAATAATAGCAGCTAATTTAAATTAAAATAAAGATATTGCATTGACCAAATAAATTGTATCCCCAAGCTAAATTTGACCTAGAGGCTGACAGTTGTCAACTCCGGTCTAAAGTAAAATGAATAGTTCTACACCCACCCAGTCCCTCCACTCTACTCACCCATTACAACTAGTCTTAAAGTACAGTATTCATCCTTCTATAGAAGTTGGTTAGTCTTACACAGTGTGTATTAAAATTTAAACAGAATATAAGTTAATATTTCATTTTAATTTCTTTCTCCTTCTAGAGCTTTGCAGTAGTAATGTAAAACAAAAATGGATATGGTGTGTTCCTTCAGAGGGTCTCTTTCAAGGAGTGTTGGAAGATTTACTATGGGAAAGGTCTTCATACCAAAATACTTAAGCATCTATTGATGGCATCATCACAAGCATTTTATTTAAACTCAATGAAAATTTCTTGTGCATTCACTATATTTAGAAATAAATGAAACTATCAAATACTTCACATGCAAAACTGTGTGTATTTATCCATTCAGCATATAATCGAGTTTCCACTGTGGAGACACTGCTCTAAGCACTGGATATAGAACAGTGTAAACCAACAGAAATGTGTAAGTGTGTGTGTGCGCATGCTTGCATGTACACTCTTCCACAGAAGGTGGGGGTAGGCAGTGGGAATGAACTGCAAATCAACAGTCCTCAGCCACCAAGGAGCTCTCCACCACAGAGGAGAGTGTGGGGCCAGGGTCTCACTTCCAAGCTACAAGAGGGTCTCAGCAAAGCAGTGTTTCTTACCTCAACATTCCCCACAGATTCTAGACTCTACTATGAATTGCTTGCTTTTAATATAAGAATAGTATTTTAAAATGCTGCTCAGTCAAATGATTTAACTGCCTGGGACATCTTGCCTGAGAACAGAACTAGTTATTTCTAGATTGTGAAACTTGCACAGAAAAGCCATTGCTTTTTGTGGGCGCTCATGCCAGGGCTGCTTTTCAGACATGCCAGCTCTCAGCCCCAGGCGCACAAATCCTCAACTTCTTCCCTTAGAGGGCACAGAAATAACCCAATAGACCTGCGAGTAGCACATATGCTGTATATGTGTTTTCCATTACAATCAAACGGACCTTTCCATAGACAAATTGGCCTTTTGGTTTTATCTGAGACAAGTTCATGACAATCAGTGAGTGTTATCTATTTGAGGAGCCATTCTAAATCCTATCATCTAACTACATTGTGGGCATTAAAATATTTCTGCTTTTCCCATCAGACATTACCATCCTTCATGTCCATATCTCCACTGCCTACTGCTATGCTTAGGCATTCAAATATTAAATAAATGACCTAAACTAATGTGAAATGAACTATTAGGATCTATAGGCATCTTGACCCTATGGTATGATCCCTTCATCTTCAGCACAGGCACATTGTAGTCCAGAGAGGCAAAATAACTTGATCAAATCACACAGGCATGTCAATTTAAATGCATTCCAAAGCTGTTGTACAGGGGCAAAAGAAAATTAATGAACATCATGCTGGATATGGAAGTTGGATATTTTCAGTAGCCAGTAGAAATGGCTGTTTTGAATTACCTAAACACACTTGTAAGAACTCAGATGGGTTAACAGGAAGGTATAGCTGATATTTCAAAAATTGGGAGTGGCAAATATTCATGATTTCTTAGGTGATAATATACCAGTACAGCATACCTCTATGTTTGAGATTTATTAAAACAAAATGAAACAAAAAATCACACTATATAACATTAAATTTGGGAAGGTGTTTAATATTATCTCTGTTGGCAACGAAGATTAAAATATGGTTTTAATGTCTAATTTGACTCAAATGTATTTCTTAGTGAGAATCTAAAATGATTATTCACTATATATAGTTTTGACTAAAATAATATTTTGTTAGACTCTAATAGGATGTTAATACCTCTGTGAGCCAGGCTGGCTCCATTCAGTGTTCATCTTAATTAGCTAACATTAACCATCATTAGAGTTTTATATGGTACAATGCACATTACTTTGTAACTTCCACCCAGATCACAGGGAGCTAGATCATAATACATATTATCAATCATCAATTTCCCTGGGCTTTCTTAACACCTAGCTTTTATTTTAAAAGTTAAGGTCAATGTTAAGTGTTACACTTCAGCTGAAAAAGTTTTAAAAAAATCAATGTTAATTAACAATGTTAATTAAATGTTAATCATGTAAATGAAAGCATTTTTCATTCATTTGCCTAGTAAATTATAGTCAGGTAGTCTCCCATATATTATTTGAGATGACATAGGAAAATGGTATCCACAGCTAGAGAATGGGAAAGAAAATTGAATAAAACAAAACAAAACATATTTACATGTGAATGTGCTTTTTATTTTTTTTTGACATGGAGAATCTACCTTAATTTCTAGAGATCTTACTGAATGATACAGGGGAAGGGTATAGAAAAAATAAAGATGTAGATTTTGAGGTAGTGTGATATTTGGAAGACCTTTTTTTCTAACTCAACTAATCCTGGCCTGACAAAAGATGCAGACCATGTACCCTTGACCTCAGTATTCTGAGTAAATGGAAATAAGGTATTTTTAAACAGCACTTTAAAGTATTACAAAGCAGCTAGGGACCCTTCTACCAATAAGACCGTTTTGCTTGGTTAGACATTTCTAACGTGCCGGCCTATTTTATCCTTGTTCTGTTGGCGATAATCATTACTACCAATGGAGAATCTGATCAGAAAGTAAGGTCTTCTGTGATTTTGCAAACTGCCATGGTTCTGAATTTTAAGACACCAACAGCAAATTTTGTGTAATGATACATACTTATTTCAGTAAATGCGTGAATGCCTGCTATATGTCAAATCCTATGGAAAGATATGGATCAAAATTGTGTGTCTGTGCAATCCTTTTTTATTCCAGTGCAAGTCAGATGAAAGACATTAGATTATGAAACATGCACACGCACACACACACACACACAAATTTAGGGGTCACTTATGCTGCTAAGTCAATTCCACAGACAAGACTGGAGGCACAAAGATGCTAAAAGGTATAGCCAAAATCATAACTATATAAAGCAGGACTAAAATAGTTCTCTCTTTATATTTTTACCATTTAATTCTTGAGTGTCATCTGAAAGGAGCCTTGCATTTATTTGCTTATATACATTTGAGCAGCAGGACAAGCCCATTTGTCCAGGTTGTTCTTCAGATTGAGCCACAGGATAGATATAGTGGGCATTATAAAACAATAAAAATAGAAGTAGAACTCATTATTCCAGCAGATTAATGTTTGCCAAACTGTTCTACAGCCCCACAGCTACACTACGATCTGCCTCTCCTGATATGCATTTCCTGCCATTCCTTCAATTTCATTAGACATCCCTTTCTTTTCTGCTTTGAGTTAGACAAAGTGTGTTTCTGTTGATTGCAATTCAAGAATCCTAACTAAAGAAATGACCCTCTTGTGTCTATTATTTTGTCAGAGAGAGGATTGGCTGAGTTCATGAGCAGTTCCAAGGGTAACAGTTCTTACCTGTCCAATCAGGAAATAAAGGAATTGAGAAGGATGTATTCCATATAACAAAGTAAATTATTCACAGACTTTTGTATTTTTATCATCATTAGCAAAAAATTGCTTGTACTGCACATGATTTCAGACTCATGTGTACCATAAATTTATTTTTGTCACATCTCAAATCATTGTGTGATTTGATGCTTTAGGCTTAAATTTAGTCTATGGTTGGAAAATGGGAACAACGACTCTCTTCCAGAAATGATGAAAATGAATGATTTCCAAGGTAAAGCACTTTATATATCTTTTTCTTTGATTAAAATAGGTTGTGAAGCCATTTAAGGAAAATCAAAATCTCCAAGCCATGTTAGAGGTCTTCTCCATGTAGAGGTTTTGGTCCTATAGCCAGGAAGTGGGGTAGGAGAAACTACCTCTATCTACCTCTATTTGAAAACTTTGGACTTATTTATCTTCCCTCTTCCTATCTAGAACCTCTCTCTCTCTCTCTCTCTCTC